>NW_026057589.1:3914585-3945111 GCF_023721935.1 Panthera uncia | reverse complement strand
ACTATCACCTGTCCCTGTCTTTCAGTTTTAGCTTTTCCAAAAACAATTTTTTCAAATTGGGTAGTTCACTCCCCTCTCAGTTAACTTGTCTTTAAACAGGCCAGCATGGACTAGCTTGGGAAGACATAAGCAGGATTGTAACAACCTATATAATGACCCTTTTGTAGGAGAGGTAACTATCCACCTTTCTATTAGTTATTGACAGGGACAGGTGATAGTGGAAGTATTAACTATTTTGCCTTAATATTTTGAAGAGACTTTGACTTCATGTGGCAATGTCTGAGTAATTTTCCATAATAATATCCATATTATATAGGATCCTTTATAGTTTCTGGCATTAGACCATTATCACTTTTTTTCTGTGACATTAGTATTTCCTCTTCAAATTTGTATGCCTTATCTTTATTAATATTTATGCTTTTTTACTTTGTGAAATTTGGAGATAAACCACATCCTAAGTGCTTAATCAGATGCGTTGTTGAACCAGAAGCCTAATATTTTATTTCTGATTCTGCCATTTTCATCTTATACTCTTGTGACATAATGACTCTACACTCAGCTTTTATTTTCATTTTTGTCTTTACTTACTATATATTTTTTTATCTTTTAGTTTACTTCTTAGGGCAGAAGTTTCAGCCTTAATTCTCCTATACTTGATTGATTTCTCCTATTTCATTTCAGCACTGAGTACTGACCATTGTAGCAAATAGAGACAATAATTATATTGATGATAAGTATGTATTCAGCACTTGTTCTGGTGACACAACCTATGTGAATGTTACTATATCACATGGTTTGATTCTTAAATGAGTCCTCTTGAAGAAGAAACAAAATCCGCAAATGTTGTTATACACACACACACACACACACACACACACACACAAACTCACGGAAATTAGTGATAGGTCTTACGAACAAAAGCACAATCTGCTTCATCTGCTTTGGTGCTACCATTTACATCCCTTGGTTTACTAGTTTAGTGAGAGATATCACATGACTTACAGATACTGGAGAGACAAAAATGCCATCTAATATTTCAGTTTTGATATCCCTTTTCATGTAATAAGTCATTGTGTTTTTCAGAGAATTGACCACTGTGTTGTATCTGTTTAATCTTTGAAACAGCCTTATACTGTGGGCAACACTTGTGATGTCATGTTCACCTTACAGTTCAGAAAGCCGACTAAGAGCTACCACAAACATTCCCTAGAGTGCTGGAAACAGGGCCATGTTTACCTGGTTCAAACTCCAGTGTGCCACCTAGCTATTGTTGAGTAGTTCACATTTGGGGAAAGGAAGAAAGTGAGTGTTATTCAACTTGCGTTTTCAGATACATCTGCTGTGGAAGGCATGTGGAGGACATCGCACCAACAAAAAATAAGACCAATATCGTGACACTTACAACTTAATATGAAATAGTTCTCATCATTTAATACAGATAAGAGTTCTGTTAATGATTCAAATTATGGAAGAAAAAAAAAGATAGAACAAGATTTAATGCTTTCAATGAGTCACCAGCAACTAAATACACTATGTTTTGGTTCTAAGTAAAGACTTTGTTTGCTGGTTTTTGACGGTGCTCTCCAAAAAGTCTGTGTCTATTGATATCCAAGGATTTTGAAAAAAAAAATAAGAAAAGAAAAGAAAAGAGAAAACCTCTGAAAAGATAAATTCAAGCAATTTGAAGCTCTATTTTATGGGCAAAGTATATACTTTATATTGTTTTTATAGCAGAATTTAATAAAGTTACTTGAATTGTTTCTTATAAATATAGCCCCACTGAAGAAAATATGCTTAACATTCAATAGTATAAAATACAGTTTAATTTATATCCTAAATGCTGAAAATATCATTAGTTGTCAACTTTATTAAATCAGTTAAAAGTGCCAGTTGTCTTCTTTCTTTGTCATTTTATGCCGACATTCCATATAGGAAATTTCCCTTGATGATTTTTTGGATGTGTGCTACCTCCACTTAACAATAATCTAACCATCTCAAAAGACTTCTCAAATTTCATATAAAAATCAATGTTTTCAAGGGCATAGCACTGAAAAGATATTAGACTTTGGAAAAGTCTAATTTTGTAGGGCTAAACAAAATGCAATCAACATAGAGCATTGGGTAAAAGTATTAAAAACCCCAAGTGTGAAGAAGGTAGGGTATCCTAATTAACAAAGGACAGATGTTGATTTATATGAAAATAAGGATGCAAAATAAGAAATGTGTAGCACAATTACACAGAGAACAGTTCAAGGAACCACTGGCAGAGAACAAGTAACCCTTGAATTTCACGTGAGATCTTCTTAGATCTTATTATTTCTTTCTAAAGATTTAAACAAAAAATTTAAAAAACCAAATCCTATGATGGTTATTAAATGTTTGCTAAAGGAGATGATTCTTGAAAAATAAGGAGTTAGAAAAGAAGACAAACGGGCAAAGACACTGCTGGTAAAGGCAATATAATGCACAGATGTACAGTTACATGGTAGAATTTTTGATGTGTTTAATTGCAGTCATTAAGCTGGCACTCCTCGGGTCGGGGTGTGTGTGAGAAGCTTACTGTTGTCAGTTAATTAAGACCTATAAAATTAACGTCAAGACCTATTCAAAGCGTAAATTGATAAAGACCCTCCAAAGACATTTAAATATATTGACAGGAGGTAAGGAGTCCCACAGGAATTTTATGCAGTAAAGTAATATGTTCATACATGTAGTGGGTAGAATAGATTGAAGGGATAGGAAAGGGGAATATACATATTGGTTATTAGGTGAATCAACAAGAATCCTTCTTCTATTGCAATTGCCAGAAACAAATTTACACTAGATTAAGGGGGGAAAAGGAGTTTATTCATTAATAAATATAAAAAATCAAAGAGCAAGGGATTCAGGGATTAAGCAATAATGTCAAGATCTAATTTCTCTACCACTGTGTTGGTTAAGATATCAGCTTTTAAAGCATAATGAACTATTCCAAATCTTTAGTAGCTAAAAGAATAAACATTTACATAGTTCATGATTATGCAGGTCAGTAATTTGATCTGGCTAGCCGGGCAGTTCTCATCTCAGCTGACCTTGCCTTTTGGTCACAGTTCCATTGTAAATCATCTAGGGGTCTTTGCATCTTGAAGTTTGCTGGCTATCAGCTGAAGCTACAGGAATGATTGAGTCACATGTCCAGCATCTAGCAATCTAATTCTGGGCTTGATCACATGAACCCTAGCAAGGTTCCACAAGCAAGAACAGAAGACAAGGCATTTTGAGGTCTAGAATTAGGCTTGGTACTGGCCCAGTGATATTCATGCCTCATTCTGTTAGTCAAATAAAGTCACAAGTCTAGTATAGGTTGAAGGGGTTTGCGGAAATTGACTAGTTTTAACTGTGGGAGTTATAAAGTAACATTGTAGAGAGGAATAGATATAAGGAAGGGCATATTTGAGCCAGTTAGGCAAATAAAAACATCACAGCCGTTTGTTTCTCTATCTTTAAATGGTGTTCTTAGCACCTTCTGTGCTTTGAAATAAAAAATGGATGTTGAATTTTAGCTTTAAATCTTTTCTTCTCTGAATAGAGTATTGTTTTATTTTCTGAACGTCTTAGTCTGCTTGGGCTGTCATAACAAATAACATAGATTGTGTTCCTTAAACAGAAATTTATTTCTCACTGTTGTGGATACTGGAAAGTCTGAGATCAGGGTGCCAGCATGATCAGGTTCTGGTAAGAGCCCTCTTCCTGGTTTGCAGGTTGATGTATTCTTGCTGTGTCCTCACATGGCATGAGGAGAGGAAGAGAGAGAGAGCAAACTCTCTGGTCTCATATGGGTCCCGCCCTCATAACCTAATTACCTGCCAAATGCCCCACCTCCAAATACGATCATATTTGGGATCAGGATTTCAATATATGAATACAGGGGTGGGAGACAAAAACATTTAGTCTATAGAACTGGGCTATTTAAACAACCTCTGTCTTTGTCTGAATCAGACTTTGATTCTACAAGTCTGGGTAATATATTTCTCTTAAATGGGGGCGAGGGTGAATTTTGGAGAAAGCCTTTGTCAGTCTGTGTGGACTGAGAGTGGGTGAGTTTTTAGACTTGTAGTGAAAACCATACGTTCTTTCCAAATACAGGAGCATGAAAATAATGCAAATGGAAAATATACACTAAGTGATCTAGTATAAAGAAATTGTTTTTTTCTTCCTTTTTAAAGTTTCCTTATTTATTTTGAGAGAGATAGAGTATACGTGGGAGGGGCAGAGAGAGAGGGAGAGAGGGAGAGTCCCAAGCAGGCTCTACATTAACTGTGTAGAGCCCAATGCAGGGCTTGAACCCACCAACTGTGAGATCATGACCTGAGCCAAAGCCACTTCACTGACTGAGCCACCCAGGCACCCAAAGAAGAAATTCTCAATTACTGTGTTTTTGATGGCAAGAGATTTCTATTTCTATATTCAATTGGTGAGAACAGAAGCATCCACCAGAATGTAATACCTGCAATTAACATATTTGTTCTAAGATTCAATGTTGTCATTTTGCTAATGTTAATCATATTTCTGTTTGACCTGTAATGGTCTCTTTGCTTTATATTCACAAATGACACATCTTTTTGTCTTAATCAGTTACTAACAAATGGGAATACATTTGTAAGGATAAAGCTTTAATGCCTCCTAAAGAGCCCATGCTTCTTACCCGGAACCCAATACAGGTTCCTATTTTCCTTTGTCTGGCTTTCTTGCCAACCCTTGATAACGCCACATCTCAGATGGTCTCTGACTTTTAAATTCCATTTTGTTATGGTATGTCACTATCAACCACGTTTAGCTCTAGATCTCTGGTGATCTGTACTTGGTTTGGTGGACATCTTACCCTCCCCATCACCTAAACCTGGTTCATATTTATTCCTTTGTTCCTAGTGATATTCAAAGGGATGGAAACTATCTCATTTTTTGCATCATACTAGAATTTTTAGGCCCCTGTATATCATTTTTCATGTCTGTCATACCTGAAATGGACATAAAGTGCAGCCACTATTTCTTCATTCCTTAAATCAGACTAAATATCTAGTACTAACAGCAGTGCATTCTGAGTAGCAAATGTTCAATAATTGTCTCAAGAATTTAGTTTAACAAAAGATTACAAGAACTATAAACAATGACTCTCCTCCGTGAAATTAATAATAATTCTCTGCTGTTGGAGATAGCAGACTCTGATCAGTCTTTAGCCATTTGCCTGTAAGGTGTGAGAAAATGGTGCCAAAATATACTTCAGGATAAGACGAACTCAGCAATTAATGTGATATGATCTCAGTATTTGTTCTCCATGTATTAAAATTTGGGGGAATATTTTTTAAGGTAGTATGTCTTAGCTCTGATAATATTTCTGTCTAAAGTAATGAGTGTTTATGTTTTGATTTTTTTTATACTTCACTAGAGTACTGTGTTTGATATTGCTCAAATATTACTGAGATTTCGTATGTTATGTTCAGATAGCTGTCTTTTGAAAATGGAATTCAGGGTGCCTGAGTGGTTCAGTTGGTTAAGTAACCAATTCTTGCTTTCAGGTAAGGTCGTGATCTCCCAGTGGAGAGATGGAGCCCCGAGAGTCGGGCTCCACCACACTGGGCATGGAGATTGCTTAAGATTCTCTCTCTCCTTCTCCCTCTGACCCTGCTTGAGCTCTCTCTCTCTCCCTCTCACAAAACAAACAAACAAACAAAAAAAAAACAACAACAACAAAAAGGAACTCAATACATTTTTCTTTATAGCTTATATATATATATTATATGTGTATATATATATATATGTATATGTATATATGTATATAATTTTTTTAAAGAGATGGTGAGAAGGGGAGGGGCAGAGAGAGAGAGGGAAACAGAGAATCCCGAGCAGACTCCATGCTATCAGTGCAGAGCCAAAGGCAGGGCTCAAACTCACGAACCAGGAGATCATGACCTGAGCTGATATCAAGAGTTGGTCACTTAACCAACTAAGCCACGCAGGCACCCCTCTCTGTAACTTTCTAATTAAAATTCTGTTTTTATATTGTATAGACATGTTCTTTTTGATATCTATTCTTCATCAATGATCCATCAGCTCCATGAATCAGGGGCTGTATTTGCTATGTTTTGTACATTATTTATATATAGAAATTATATATACATAATGCACAGGGCATTTTGAATGTATATATGAATACTCATTAAGTATTCATTGATTTTTTATTAGGCATCAAGAGTTACGTTAGATGAAGGGAAGAGAGCCAAAAACAAGGTGTATGGTCTTGGTTCTTATAACTTTATAAATAATAGAGGACTATAGTGTTCTGATTACTACCTAAATTAAGACGATATGACAAGGCCTCTTTCTGTGAATGAATCTAATATGGAAATGGACAATCACCATGCCACACACTGTGAGCTTATAGAGTCATGTGAAAATATTCTTATATGACAGAAAGAAATAGTTTTTGTATGCCTGAGGAGGTCAAAGAGAAGAGAGGCCAAATATAACTTGAAAATCTATGTAGGCTTTGTCAAATAGGACACGGCAGATAACAGCACTATTGTATAGTGGACACATATATGCCCCTGTCTGTATGTGTAGGGGAGTGAAAGTGAATTTGAAAATAATGAGATGTGATTTAGTTCTATTAGTCTGTTAGCAGCCCATTACTATAGGGCCTACAAAATATGCAGTGTGACTTTATCCTAAAGTTAATGTGGGACTTTTAAAGGAAACATTTGGTTTTCATTGCAGAAACTGAGTAGATATTTGGAAAGTATACTCCCTTGATAAAGTACTAGAAAGCTAACAACCTATTTTCCTCTCACTTACCTTTTCAAATCACACAAAATATATTCTACTTAAGGAGTCCGATCAAATAGAACAAAAACAATAATAAAAAATTCCAAATACTTGGTGTAAAGAAGTATTGATTATAAATGGAGAAAATATAATAGGCAATAAATACTGTAGTGACTATAAATCATTTCAGATATTGTAAAGCCAAGACTTGGTAGGAAGAAATATCTGCAACAGACTAAGTTAAGATCAAGTTAGAAGACAGTAGAATGGCAAGTCATGAATTAGTGATGGGTATAACTGGAAAAGATTGAAAGGAATCACTGTGGTTAGTAAATGATAAAATACATAATACTTACGTGATGTTGAATCAATGCTTCTTGGATCATTAGTCCATATATATTCAGGTTTCTCTGCCCATTGAAATCAATATTTTTACTGCTTTGGGGCATCAAGCTCAAGCAAATGGTCCATTGCTAATGTCTGAATTTTAAATTTTGTAGACAGATTTGTCTACAGTGAATCAATTGTCTTGAAAGTAGGCTCTGTGGATAAATAACAAAGTTTTTAATACTACAGTTTTTTTTTTTTTTTTACTAATCAAGATAAAAGAGCCACAAACTAGGGAAGAAGATATAACACATTTATAATCTAATGGCAGGCATAAAGTCCTCCTAGTTCTAGATGCTAAAAATAGAAGAAAAAGGAGGAGATGGAAGGATTTGCACCTATCATCCATCCCTGTGGTCAATTCTGTAGACTGGCAATTTGGCTGCACAGTTGGACAGGGTTTCTACTGGTTTTGGCTGGATTGACTCATACATTTGTCTTCAGGCAAAGGTCAGAAATCTTATTCATATATCTGACAGTTGGCTGGCATGGGGCTGACTGTTGCCAGGGGATGGGGACTAGGTCATATGTCTCACATCTTATAGCAAACTAGCCTGTATTTGTGCACATACTGGTGGATGCAGAGTTACTATGTGTATCAAGAGTAGAAATTGCACTACGAGGTATTTATCCAAAGGATGCAAAAATGCTGATTCAAAGGGACATATATGTACCCTAGTGTTTATAGTAGCACTATCAACAATAGTCAAATTATGGAAAGATCCAAGATGTTCATTTACTAATGAATGGATAAAGGAGATGTGGGGTGTGTGTGTGTGTGTGTGTGTGTGTGTGTGTGTGATGGAATATTACTCAGTGATCAAAAATAATTAAATCTTGCCATTTGCAACAACATGGATGGAACTAGAAAGTGCTAAGTGAAATAGTCATTTAGAGAAACACAAATGTCATGATTTCACTCATGTGGAATTTAAGAAACACAACATATGAACATAGGGGAAGGGAAGGTAAAATAAGATAAAAACACAGAAGAGACTCTTAAATACAGAGAACAAACTGAGCTTTACTAAGAGGGGAAGTGGTTACAGGATGGGCTAAATGGGTGAAAAGCATTAGGGAGGGCACTTGTTGGGATGAGCACTGGGTGTTGTATGTAAGTAATGAATCACTAAATTCTACTCCTGAAACCATTATTACAATGTATGTTAAATAACTTGGATTTAAATAAAATTTTAAAAAGAGCATTATTTGTTAATCATCAAAGAGTAGAAGTAACCTAAATGTCTATCTATTAATTAATGGATAAACACAAAATGGTATATCCATATAATGGAGTATTATTCAGCAGTTAAAAAAAAGTACTGATACATACTAGAACCATAGATGAACCTTGAAAACATGCTAACTGAAGGAAGTCAGTCACAGAAGACTATACACAGTATTCTATATCCCCAGGGATACTTAAGACTCCCAGTGGATGCCTAAAACTGCAGATAGTACTAAACCCTATAAATGCTATGTTTTTTTCATATACATATGTATATATATATATATATATATATATATGTATATGATAATATTTAACTTATAAATTAGACACAGTAAGAGATTAACAACAATAATAATGAAATGGAAAAATTATACTGTAATAAAAGTTATATGAATATGGTCTCTAAAAATGTTATACTGTACTCACCCTTATTCTTGAGATGATAAATGCTTATGTGATGAGATAAAGTGAATGGTATTAGGCTACCACTGACTTGACCATATGACAGAAGGAGGATGCTCTGCTTCCAGACTGTAACTGAAACCACAGATAAGGAGGAATACTGTATTCTATGATTTCATTTATATGAAATATCTAGAATAAGCAATCCAGTAGAGACAGGTTAGAGATTGTTTGGAGCTGGGGAAGGTGAGGGGAAATGGGGGATGACTGCTAATGGATATAGGTATATTTTAAGAAGTGTGTGACAAAAATATTCTAAAATTGGATTATGGTGGTGGCTATGCAACTATAGTTATACTAAAATTGCTGAACTATACATTTTATTTTTTTCAAGTTTATTTATTTATTTTGAGAGAGAAACAAAGACAGTGTGACATGGGGAGGGGAAGAGAGGGAGACAGAGAATCCCAAGCAGGTTCCGCACTTTCAGCATGGAGCCTGATGTGGGGCTCAAACCCATGTAACCATGAGATCACCTGAGCTGAAACCAAGAATCAGATACTTAACCAACTGAGCTACCCAAGTGGCCCATTAAATGAGTGAATTTTGTGATACGTGAAATGTCACTCAATAAAGCTATTTAAAAAAATAAGTAGAAATTACAAGGTGTCTTGAGATCTCATATCCCCATTTTGTCTTTCTGTTGGTCAAAGTTTAGCCCAAATTCAAATTTAAGGAAAGAAGCCTCCACCTCTTAATTGAAAAAGCTAGAAAGTATTATGCTTATATTTTTTATTGCCTTCTGATGTTTCCTTTCAAAAAACAATCCTGATGGAGTCATTAGGATCTCAGTAGAAAACACCCCAGAGGCTCCTCCTTCTCCCATTGGCAATAAAAATATCAAAGCTAGAAAACTCCCTGAGTAGATTAACCCAAATACATGCAACAAAGCCAGATAGAAGGGAAGATGTGCTTATATATGAAAATTAAAAAAAATAGTATCTACTGGGGCCCCGGGTGGCTCAGCTGGTTAAGCATCTGGTTTCGACTTAGGTCATGATCTCATGGTTCTTGAGTTCAAGCCCTGCATTGGGCTCTGTGCTGACAGCTCAGAGCCTGGAGCCTTCTTCGGATTCTGTGTCTCCCTCTCCCTCTGCCCCTCCCCTGCTCGTGCTCTGTCTCTCCCTGTCTCTCAAAGATAAATAAACATTAAAAATATATTAAAAAAATAGTATCTACTTTAGTATCTACTTACCTATACATATGCCCAAATTAAAAGAGGAGGAATTGGGGTGCCTGGGTAGCTCAGTTGCTTAAGCGTCTGACTTCAGCTCAGGTCATGATCTCATGGTCCCTGAGTTTGAGCTCCTCCTCAGGCTCTGTGCTGTCAGTTCGGAGCCTGGAGCCTGTTTCAGATTCTGTGTCTCCCTCTCTCTCTCTGCCCCTCTGCCGCTCAAGCTGTGTCTCTATCAAAAAATGAATAAACGTTAAAAAATTAAAAAAAAAAGAGGAGGAAGAGCTAGAGGAGTATAAGGAAGAGGAAGCTTATGGTAGACATATAAAAATATGAAAAACCTAACAAACCACACCTGCAAATAGTGTATATTGAGTGGTGAGAAACTAGATCATTTTCTTCTACCTTTGGTAACAAGGTAAGGAAGTTCTCCCATTTCTACTCAGCATCACACTAGAAATCCCAGCAGTACACTCAAGCAAGACAAAAGAAAACACGTGCAGATTGGAAAAGAAGAACACAAACTGTCTATCTGCAGATATCATGTTGAACTATGGAAAATCTATGCCTGTAAGTCTACATAAAATGATCCTACAGCCAAAAAAAAAAAAATGACAAGGGGAAGGGGGCACCCACAGTGTAAAGCAGATTATAAAAAATGTATCTAACTATATTACACATACGTGGCATATTTAAAGCAATGAAGAATACTTAAAAAAATAGAGTGTTTTAGGGCACTTGGCTAGTTCTGTCAGTAGAGAATGTAACTCTTGATCTCAGGGTTGTGAGTTCAAGCCTCATGTTCAGTTTGGAGTCTACTTAAATAAAAATAAAAATGAAAATAAATAAGGAAAGTTAGTTATTTTTTTAAATAGATAAGTAAGGAAAATGTTAAAATGAATTCTATGCTTATGAATTATTTATATCAATATAAATCATATTTATCTTAATATATAGATAGATACACAGATAAAAAAGAAAAAATAAATATATGTTTATATAGATATATGTGTGTATATACATAGTTTTTCTAACTCTGTTATCTTGGAGTTATCAATGATCTAGAATCATTGACACCCCAGAAGCAATGAGCACACATAGAGTCTAGAATCTAGATCATGGCTTCTAAATAGCATTTTCTAATGAAAAAAAAAGACTTCTTGTGGAAAACATCAATTCTAGACTTGGGGAAGGGAACTATAAACTGAGCTTATGCCTGTATATTCTTGTATTGCCAGTAAATACAATGAGGACACAGGAGCCTACCTGAAAGTATTCCTAAAAAGCAGAGCTGGAAAAAACAAAGTGAGCAATAAAATAAATAGTGATGGTATTAGATTATGAACAGAAAATAAATAATACCTATGATATATTAATAGTGATGTAAATAAATCATTGAATAAATAATTGACTAAATGACTCAATAAATAAATGAGTTGAGAAGGAATAAAAAGGAAAATAAATTGTAAGTCAGAATAACCTGCAGTTGTAAGTGTCTACACTTTCCCTACTATCTCTGACTAGAAAAAAGACTAGGGATGTAGAAAAAGATGAGAGCAATTTTCTTTTCTTTTCTTTTCTTTTCTTTTCTTTTCTTTTTCCACATTTGAGTTGTGTTGTGTAAAATTTCGCTATATAATGTTAGTGTAACTGGAGTTCTAAATGGGTACAGGAGGATGGCTGTGCCTCTAACACAAAGGATATTCCAAAGATATTTGACACTAAGTTTGCCTTTGGGAAGAGCACATCTTTCCTTCCTTCCATCCTTCCTTCCTTCCTTCCTTCCTTCCTTCCTTCCTTCCATCTTTCCTTCCTTCCTTCCTTCCTTCCTTCCTTCCTTCCTTTCTTCCTTCCTTCCTTCTTCCTCCCTCCCTCCCTCCCTCCCTCCCTCTCTCCCTCTCTCTCTCTCTTTCTCCTTCCTTCCTTCCTTCCTTCCTTCCTCCCTCCCTCCCTCCCTTCCTTCTCTTCTTCTTTCCTTCCTTCCTTTTTGCTTCTCTCCCCTGTCCCTTTCTTTCTCTTTCTTTCTTTCTTTCTTTCTTTCTTTCTTTCTTTCTTTTGTTCTCCTTCTTTCCTTCCTTCTTTTCTTTTTTCCTTCCTTCCTTCCTTCTTTCCTTCCTTCCTTCCCTCCTTCCTTTTCCTTCCCCTTCCTTCCTTTCTTCCTTCCTTCCATCCTTCCCTTCCTCCCTCCCTCCCAATCCCTTTCTTTTCTTTTCTTTCTTTCTTTCTTTCTTTCTTTCTTTCTTTCTTTCTCTTCCTTTCTTTCTTTTTCTTTCTTTCTTTTTCTTTCTTTCTCTTTCTTTTCCTTCTTTCTTTCTTTCTTTCTTTCTTTCTTTCTTTTCTTCCTTTCTGTCTTCCTTCTCTTTTCTTTTTTTCTGTGGATTTAAGTAGAAATGATTTTATTCATAGCTCTTAAATTCAGAGAGATAATGGACCCTTTGATATTTCTCTGAAAGTCTACTAGTTCATAAGATATGGAAAGGATATCTTGAGTTTAAAAAAAAAAAGATAGTATTTATCAGTGTGTGTGTGTGTGTGTGTGTGTGTGTGTTCTCTGGGATTCAAGTAGGTTCTGCAAAGCAGGAGAACTTCTAAAAAACAGTCACTATTTGGTTTTTATTTTTCCAAATGTTCCATCTGACTATATCTTCAAGTTGATTTGAAATGTGCCACATGATCTGTGTCACAATGGTGCCTGAAATTCCATGAAGAGTACTGAAAGTTTATACTTATTTGAAAATCTGTATGGCTGCCTTTGAGAATACAGCATTTGGAGGTGTTGAAAAACATTATGTAAAAAAATATGGTTTTTAAGTTACTGTTTTATATTATTTTTTTCTACTGACACACACAAATGTATTACAGTGTTACATGATGCCCACCTGATTTTAATAGCTAGACCAGCATAAAATAATTGGTTTTAAGTCATTTGTGTAACAAAAACAAACATAATGCAGTTATGGTGATGCAACTGGTACCAAAGAGTTGATTGGAAATGTCAAAAAGGATTTGGTATTGGGGTGGGATTTCTTTACAAAAATAAGCTGACTTATTTTTGTAAAGAAAGGATGATAATATCATTGTCTCTGATTTAATAAAAAATCATTCAGGAAAACATGTTTCTAATGTTACTATGTCTGTTTCTTATTTGGTACAAAGTCATTTCAGTTTGAATATCTCAGGCAGCTTATAAAGTGGTATGTATGATAGATGTCGTGTATTCTTTGGAAATCATTCATCCATGCAAAATAGCAGGTGATAGAAAAACTCAGAATTTAGATAAAAGGACATACTATTTTCTCATAATGAATTTGATATAAATC
Organism: Panthera uncia; assembly: GCF_023721935.1. Classification (NCBI taxonomy): domain Eukaryota; kingdom Metazoa; phylum Chordata; class Mammalia; order Carnivora; family Felidae; genus Panthera; species Panthera uncia. The sequence goes on along the minus strand of NW_026057589.1, from coordinate 3,931,736 downwards.
AGAAGTCAGCGTAGATACCAGGCTTGTCATTTGAAAGGTTGATGATTTGTTTGGTTTCTTGCTACAGATGTTTATCATTCTAACCAAAGAAATATCTTCTAACTTACTTGGAATATATTGTGGCTTAGCCCGAAGAGCTTGAGTCAGGTCTGAAGATATAAATGTATTCCTAATGCAATGTACGTGCCATAAACTGAATGTTTGTGATCCCTTAAAATTTAATATGTGTAAACCTACCCCAAATGAAATAATATTTGGAGCTGGGGACTTTGGGAAGTGATTAGGTCATGAGGGTGGAATCCTCATGAATGGAATTAGTGTCCTTGTAAAATAGATCTCAGGGAGCTCTCTACCCCTTCCACCAATGAGAGGACACAGTGAGAAACAGCCTTCTAGGAAGCTGAAAGCCCTTGCCAGACCCTGAATCCTTCCATATTTTGATCTTGGACTTTGCAGACTCTAGAGCTGTGAGAATAAATCTCTGTTGTTTAAGCCACCCAATCTATGCTATTCTGTTATGGCAGCAGCCCAGTTGGACAAAGACAGTAGCTATTTGGATTTGAAGATTACTTAAGTCCCCTGGGCTTCTAATTCCTCATCTGTAAAATGGGGAGGGAAACCATGTCGCAATATCTTAAAATAATAATTAGAGGAAAGGCACAATGATAAAGCACTTAATAAAACAAAACGTTATCATAAAGGGATGCTATCTTAATCTAAATAAAGCTTTTAAAAGGATACCAATCTAACATGATGATGAATACTATACATTTCCAAAAAAGAATAACAAGTGTAAGCGATTAGTCATAACTGAAAAGCTAAATTAATTCTAAAAATCTTTTGTTATTTAACTGATTTTTTATTTAACATTTAGTCAGCCAAACTATTCACTAGGTATTGTGATAATCTCTAAGTATTTAAGCTTAAATACAATAATCCTTTGTCTTCAAAAACAGTAGTTTAATAGGTAGAGAATTACAACCAGTTTTCTGTTATCTGTAATTGATTGTTTTGAATATAAATATGTAAAAATGATACTTTTAATTTTTCATGATCTCTCCATGCTGAAAATGAATAAATATTAAATAATTTTTAATTTATAAAATATAAATTACCCTTATTAAGAAATGTCAAAGTCATAATTGTATCCAATTTAGACTTCCGTATATATAAATTAAAAATAGTATAGTAGAAGTAGTATCAATAGTAATAGTAATAGGAACAGAAGCAGGAATAATAGTAGGGAAAATTAAATAAAACTTTTATTGAATGAAAATTAAAAAGAGAAGAAAAGGAGGGAAGTGAGGATGGAGGGAACATGCTTTTGTCAAAACTCAGTTGATTAAAAGAAATAAGTTTATTATATTTGTTTTGGTTTATTTGTGGGCTTCCTATTCTGTTAATGTGTTTTTTTTCTTTCACCAATACCATACTGCTTTGCTTACTTTGATTATTTTGATTATTATGTTTATAATAAGTCTTGGATTGTGTAATGAGTCCTCCAACTTTTCTTTTTCAGTATTTTTTGTCTGTTGTAGGGTTTTATCATTTCATATAAATTTTAGAATCATTTTGTTAATGTCTACAAAATAACTTGTGGTACCACTGTAATTGACATTTTATTGAATCTTTAGATGAACTGGGGAAGAATTGACATCTTAACAGTACCGAGTCTCCCAATGCATGAACATGGAGTATCTCTCCATTGTTTATGTATATCTCCATTATGTGAGTTTTGGTAGATTGGGTCAAGGAATGTACCCATTTAATCTAAAGTATAAAATTTGTGAACACAGAGTTGCTCATAGTATTCTTTTTTTAAAATTCTTTTCATTTCTAAGGAATAAGTAGTTATGACCCCTCTTTCATTTCTAAAATGAGTAATTTGTGTCTTCTGTCTTTTTTTATTGATAGCTTGGGTAAAGATTTACCAATTCTAGTGAACTTTTCAAAGATCCTTCAGCTCTTGGTTGTATTGATTTTCTCTACTGTTTCGTTATTTTCAGTTTCATAGATTTCTGCTCTCATTTGGATTTCTTATCTTTTGCTTGCTTTATAGCATGAGTAGGTAGGGGAGGGGTAGATAGAGAGGGATAGAGAGAATCCCAAGCAGCCTCTGTGCTGTCTGTGCGGAGCCCGACACAGGGCTCCGTTCCACAAACTGTGAGATCATGACCTAAACCAAAATCAAGAGTCAGATGGTCAACTGACTGAGCCACCCAGGAGTCGCTTTATTCTATTCTTTCTTTTTTTTAAATAAATTTTAAAATTTGTATTTATGTATTTTGAGAGAGAGCATAAGTGTAGGAAGGACAGAGAGAAAGAGAAAGAGAGACAATCTCTAGCAGGTTCCTACCCTGTCAGTACAAAGCTAATGCAGGGCTCAATCTCACAAACAAGATCCTAACCTGAGCTGAAATCAAGAACCAGATGTTTAACTGACTACCCAGTGCCCCTCCCCACTTTATTCTGTTTTAATAAGGTAATCTAATGCTCTATATTTCCCTCTAAACATCACTTTTACTACATCTTACACATTTTGAAAAGCTGAAGCTCTATTTTCATTTTTATTCAGTTCAAAATAGTTTTCAATTTGTCTTGGGGCTTTTCTCTGACTCACAGGTTATTTAGAAGTGTGTTAAATTTCCAACTATTTGAGGGATTTTTCATCTATCTTTCCTTTATATAGTTCTTTTTAATTCTTTTGTGGTCTGAGAACATACTTTGAATGACTTCTATTACTTTGAGTTTGTTCAGATGTGATTTGTGGCACAGAAGTTGCTTTACCTCAGTGATTGTTCCATGTAAGATTGAGAAGACTTTGGCTCAACACATCCTCTTAGAGACTTTACCTCCTTATTATCATGAAATGCCCCTTTTTATCTTTAATGATCTTTGTTCTGAAGTCTCCTTTTCTGAAATTATTATAGCCACGCCAGCCACTGTTTTACTAAGGCACACCTGATATTTCTCCATACCTTTATTTTTACCTCATCTGAATATTTACATTTAAAATGAGTTTTTACTTGAATGTTTTTTATTTTTGTAATCCAGTCGTACATTCTCTGTATTTTAATTTTTTTCAAAATGATTTGTATTTTGAATTATTTTTTATATAGTTAGATTAATATCTATCATGTTACTAATTGTTTTCTAATTTTAGGCATTTGTTCTCCCTTCTTTTTCTGACATCTCTCATTTTAATTGGGCATTTTATACAATTACAGTTTAGCTTCTCTTTTGGTCTATTATCTATACTTATTTATTTTATTTTTTCAGTGATTGCTATAGAGTTTACAGTGAATAGTTTCTTTTTTTTTTATGTTTTTATTTTAGTTCCAGTTAGTTAACATACAGTGTTACATTAGTTTCTGGTGATTCAATACTTCCATGCATCACTGAGTGCTATCAAGTGTTCTTCTTAATCCCCATCACCTATTTAATCCATCCCCCACCCACCTCCCCTCTGGTTACTCAGTTTGGTCTGTATAGTTAGTGTTTCTTGGTTTGCCCCTCTCTCTCTTTTTGTTCCCTATGCCCAGTGTTTTGTTTCGTTAGTTCTGCATAAGTGAAATTTTATGGTATTTGTCTTTCTCTGACTGACTTATTTTGCTTAGCATACTATTCTCTATCTCTATCCACATAGGGCAGGATTTCATTTTTTTTATGGCTGAGTTATATTCCATTGTGTATATACATCACGTCTTCTTTATCCATTCATCAGTCAAATTCCAGACTTCAAGTTATATTACAAAGCTATAGTGATCAAAACAGTATGGTACTGGCACAAAAATAGTCATATAGATCAATAGAACAGAATAGAAAACCCAGAAATGAACCCACAACTGTATGGTCAACTAATCTTCAACAAAGCAGGAAAGAATATCCAGTGGGAAATAGTTTCTTCGACAAATGGTGTTACAGTTTACAATATATAGTTCTAACTAACCTAAGCCCACCTTTAAATATGACTACTGCCTCACATTTAGTACAGGAGACTTGTTACAGTACCCCTGTTCTTCCCCCCTGCCTCTTGTGAAGAATCACATCTGGATCTGCTTCTGATGATGACTTTATTTTTCACACATTGTTTTTGTTGGTTTGTTTGCCCATTCAGTGAGGTTGGCACTGTATTTATTTACTTATTTATAATGTTTATTTATTTTTGAGAGAGATAGAAAGACAGATTGTGAGCAGGCGAGGAGCAGAAAGAGAGGGAGACACAGAATCTGAAGCAAGCTCCAGGCTCTGAGCTGTCAGCACAGAGCCCAAAACGGGGCTCAAACCCACAAACTGCAAGATCATGACCTGAGTCAAAGTCAGATGCTTAACCAACTGAACCACCCCCAGTGCCCCAGGTTTGTGTTATATTTAATCTTTGATGTAACTAAGGGTGCTGGAGGTTTCAGATTTGTGTAGTGTTGTTTGTTTCTTTGTTTGCTTTGACCTCCTCTCTTGCCTTTGAAATTCCTTAAGTCCTCCTCCTTAGTGATGATGTGTGTGTTGTACCTCTTTCATCTGTAAACCACTGTTACCATGGTGGACCCCATGTATGGAAAAGTAATCAATTCATATAGCAGAACTAAAAAATAAACAAAAACAAAAAAAGGTATGCAAGTCCTCTAAGATATTTAATTACACACTCATTCAAAGTAGGCAACTTGAAAAAGTTAAATTTGTATCTTAAATTTCAGTATTTTTCTATATTCATTCTTAAAATGTTGACAGCTGAGTAAATTATGTCTAAATGATGTAAAGACAATATTCTGTGTTTCTGTAACTCTTCTATGTTTTCCTTCATACTCAGAGTGGGAATTATATCTTTCAGGGATTTATAGATCTATTTTATTTCAGGACATTGCTGGACAATGGGAAGAATTACTCACCAATTGTTTCCCCAGGCTCATAGGAAGATTACGTATCCCATTCTTTATTGAAATTAGGTCAGGACTGTATGACTGGGTTCTGACTAAAAACAATAATAGTGGAAATGTTGTGCATCACTGCTAGGCATGGTCCCTTGGACTCTTTACAAATGTTGGCAATTACATTACCACAGGAGAAAGGAAGATATATGGTCAGTGTGTGTGTGTGTGTGTGTGTGTGTGTGTGTGTGTGATATATTGACATAAGCCAGGATATATATGTACACAGTGAGTGCACAAAACAGATGTTATTTAGAATTGGTCACACTAAAATTAAAACTAAATGGTCAATATTAACATTTCCTTTCATTGTAATAGTACTTTAAAACTAGTTTGTTGTTGTTGTTTTTTTCCTTGAAAATGTAGTTTTAAGATCATCTTTATCGAGTTCACCTCAAGAGATATTGAAAGATTACCATTTGTTAACTTGCTAAATCAAAATCTATGTAAGTGGAACTCTTATAGCCACACCAGCCACTGTTTTATTAAGGCACACCTGATATATCTTTCTCCATACCTTTATTTTTACCTCATCTGATATTTACATTTAAAACGAGTTCTTACTTGAATCTTTTTTTTGTTTTATTTTTGTAATCCAGTCTTATATTTCAAACAAAGAATCGGTATACTGGTTAAATTTAGAGAAATTTATCTTGATTAATCAGGAGTTTTCAAAATATTTTATTTATTTGCATTTATGTAATTAAGTCTTTTCTTATTCTAATACAAAGAGGAAAAAAGGCAGTTTTCAAAACTTATTTAACAAAATGAGACCTTTAAAAATGTTTATTTCTTTATTTTTGAAAGAGAGAGAGAGAATATGCAGGGGAGGGCAGAGAGAGAGGGAAACAGAGAATCCCAAGCAGGCTCTGTGCTGTCAGTGCTGAGCTCAATGCAGGGCTCAAACTCATGAACCATGACATCATGACCTGAACCAAAGTCAAGAGTCAGACGCTTAACCGACTGAGCCACTCAGGTGCTCCAGAGATGTTTTATTTATTTTTATTTTTTAAAGCTTATTTATTTATTTTGAGAGAGACACAGAGACACACACACACACAGAGAGAGAGAGAGAGAGAGAGAGAGAGAGCAGGGGAGGGGCAGAGAGAAAGAAAGAGAGGGAGGGAGAGAGAGAGAATCCCAAGCAGGGCTCAATCTCACAAATGATGATATCAAGACCTAAGCTGAAATCAAGAGTTGGAAGCTTAACTGACTGACCTATTCAGGTGCCCCCAAATGAGATATTTTAAAGATATAATTAGCTAAATAGGAAAAATAAATAAATATGATGAAGCCAATTAAAAAGTTTATAGTCAAAATGTCTGGTAGATGGCAGGCGCCCTTTCTGGGTTCTAGAGTTCCAATTTAGACTGTGAACCTCAGCTCTGACCACATTACAACATTTGAGATGCCCTGTCTATGATACTTTAGGGCCCTTGACTTCACATCAGGGGTCTATTCCCTTGTAAATCAATCCCATTTCAAAAATTCAGATTGCTATATGCATTTCAATAAACTCACTCCTTGCCTTATGGGCCCTACCACTTTACAAAGGACAGACCATGAATTCTTTCAAACCAGGAATCAGTTTCTGCAACAGTCCCCTGGAGGAATGTGGTTTCAAAAACCAAAAACCAAATCCAAAAACAAAACAAAACCAAAACCAAAACCAAAAACCAAGCCTTGTACTTCTGTTGCTTGGTTTGTTAATAAATAGTAGATTACATTCTCTGGGGCCATGCTAAATTTATAAAGAACACGTTATACCAGACAAACTTGATTGCTTTTTTTGATAAACTCAGTAAATTAGTGGATAAAAGCATTGAGTGGATGGAAAATTTCTTGATTATAATAAAACAAGTTGATGGCAATTCACAAACACACATACAAAAAGATCCTGCATGAAAATTTAATTCAAATTACCTTAGCTGCAATACTGTCACACAGATTGAAAATTGGATGAAGAATGACCATAAAAAAAGGAAAATGAAAAATGCTAACAAAGAAATCTATCATGGGCACTTAAAATCTTAATGAATATATTATATAAAGGAGGCTAAATAGCCCAGGCTCTAATTTCTCGTTTTGCCTACTCATTTGAAGTTGTGTGGATAACCAAAGCAATTGTTTTAGTTTACTTGAAAACATGGTATATTTAGAAAACCAGCAATTGTTTTGCCCAGGTTTATCAGACTGTAGATATTGTTCTCTAATCCAGAACTTCTGCCATACTTCTATTCTAAGAAAATCCTGACAAGTACAGAGATATTTTGTTATTATTTTTTCTATATTTTGCATGGTGGTTACAGTTGAAACTGGATGAAATGAGTCTGGAATTGAAATCAGTGTCCTGGGTGTGATATCTGATATTCCCACATAAGACAGGATACTACAACTGCATAATTAATAACATAACTCACCATTTACCCAAACTACATTAGCCCTAACCTGCAAGATTAGGGTGCAGTGCTTGTGTTTATAGTTGAGTTCTTCAGTTTCCTGTGTAAAGAGGTAACATGATCCATTAGTTCAGAACAGCCTTGAGACCTGATTTGCCTCTTAGAAAATAAATAAACTTGAAAATATTCCATAATCATTATTAACTTATGTTGTCTGAACTGCTATGTGATGAAGTAACACATAGTTATCTACCTCAATGCGTCTATGTTATGGAAAATGGTGAGAGATGGGAAAGTATAAGTGGCTGTAGGTGTGTAAGGGGTCTGATGTACGTGATGTCTTACTTATTTACCTACTTCAAAATGAATATTCAATTATTGATGATGATGATCATGGTTAGGATGTTACCGGAATTGAAATCAGTCTTCCTGGCCAGCCAGGATTCTGGTATTCTGGTATTCTCTTTCTTTACTTTTTCCTTTTCTTTCTTTCTTTCTTTCTTTCTTTCTTTCTTTCTTTCTTTCTCTTTCTGTTGAAGTCTAATCAATATACTGTGTTATGTTAGTTTCAGGTGTGCAATATAGTGATTCAGCAATTCTACACATTAGTCAGTGCTCATCATGAGAAGTATACTCTTAGTCCCCTCATCTATTTCTCCCATCCCACCAACAACCTCCCCTCTGGCAACTGTCAGTTTGTTCTCTTAAGAGTCTGCTTTTTTGTCTCTTTTTTGCATTGTGCATTTGCTTTGTTTCTTAAATTCAATATATGAATGAAATCATATGGTATTTTTCTTTCTCTGACTGATTTCACTCAGCATTATGCTCTTTTTTTTTAAGCATCGCAGTCTCTGGATCCATTAATGTCATTGCAAATGGCAAAATTTCATTATTTTTTATGAATGAATAATGTTTTTTATGGTTGAATAATATTTCATTGTATATGTATACCACATCTTTTCTATCCTTTCATTTATGGGTGGACACCTGGGCTACTTCCATATTTTGATTATTGTAAATTATGCTGCAATAAACATAGGGGTGCATGTCTCTGTATTTTCTTTTAATAGAAAGTTGGAATCTTCCCCCTTTTCTTCGATACTAGAATGTATCTTCATATAGCCATGGCACACCTGCCTATCTGATTTTGGGTGTCAGTGATTCTTTGTTCATTAAACACTTATGAATTCCACACATTAAATCATTTCCTTTAGGATCCCATACATCTGCATTTTTTAATTCCCTCTATCATCCAGAGTTCTGACTGTATTGCTAAGGATTTATCAGTGCTTGCCAGTGAAATTGCCTTGCAGAAGAAATAGTAGTCATAGATACCTAACCGCCAGCCACAGTTAGGCCAACAACCTAACTATTGTATTATCCTAAGTGACCAACTCCCTCATTTTCAATATACAGAAGTAATTTATACCACTGTGATTTAGAATAAACTGAACAAAATGTCAAGGTATGAATGTATTTTTTTGTTTATTTATGTATTTTGAGAGAGAGGGAGGGGGAGAGCTTGGGAGGGGCAGAGAGAGAGAATCCAAAGCAGGCTTTGCACTGTCAGCGCAGAGCCCAATGCAGGGCTACAACCCACGAGTCATGAGATCATGACCTGAGCCAAAATGAAGAGTCGGACACTTAACCAACTGAGCCACCCAGGCACCCCAATCTGAATGTATTTATATTCTTTGACAAATCCCCTAGCTTATCTGAGTATCTATTTTTTCATCTGTAAAATGGAAATAATAATCTTTGCATTGCCTACAATATTAGATGGTCATGAAACTCAAATTATTATGGGAAAGTTTTTGAAATCTCTATAATACTGTAGAAGATTGAGGAGATTGTTAAGTGACCCACTTATTGAGTAAGGAAAGAGAAATCCCAGCTCTCATTATTCTCTTTATGGGACTTAAGAAGGGATATTTTTGGCTATGGTAAGATTTTTATTTGCAACACAATTAGTTTCATTTTGGAATGTTAATGAGCAAACAAGAAATAAGATAATTTTGAAATAAATATAGTGAGCTAAATTTATTTTAGATACCAACAATTGGGAACATTAACTTGTTACTGTAAGTTCCTATCTTTTGTAATATTACAGAATTTTCATCTTCTAAACATTATAAAATTAACATTGGGGAGAGCTTTCTTAATAGTTGGCTTCAAATGGTATCATAGGTGCTTCAAATTATGTAAATTTTCAGAGCTTAGAAATAGCACAGAATTTGGGCCAGTTAGACTTGGCATTGCTTCCTCACTCTCAACTTATTAAATCACTTGTCTCAGGCTTGGAATACCTTATACATTAAATGGGATTTTTAATATTTTTAAAATAGGATGGCCTATATGCTGATATATATTAATAATCTTGCTCAGTGCTAAGCCTAAAGTAGGAATCTTACAAAGGATACCAAGGTATTGAGACAAGTTTTCTCCAGGAGTTGTTGGGAGCAAAAACATAAGAAGTACTCCCACTGATAATGAGAAATCATGGGACAGTTGTGCATGTTTGTGTTTTGGGTGAATGAAACAATTAATTTAGTCTACTTTTTCAAATCAATACCTACTACAAATACACTTAAAAAACTTTTTTAAGAAAGACAGATAATTGCCAGATTAAGAGTATGGCCTGAGAAGATCTCTTCATCTGAAGTAATTTGGTTTTGCAAGAAAATACTGAGTTTAAAGTCAGAAATATCCATCACTTAATAATGTGGTCTTTGAGAAATAATACTGTCCTTAAATTTCAGCTGCTAAAATAAGTGGGAATAATATCTTAGTTCATAATAATATGGGAATTGATTAAATAATGTATATAAATTTCAAAAAGAATATGAAGACATAATTAGTTCTCACTGCATGTTAATATTGCTTCCCCTCTGCTATAGACTGGGTTACCTCTTAGGAAGAACTGGAGTCAAGCCTCACATAAAGATAGTTGATTTGGGGAAACTGTTGGAGACGGAGTGGGAAACTGGAAAGCATGAGGTGAAGAGGAAAGAAAAGTCAATTTGAAGGGTCGTGATGGAGGTGGGTAGCCCTGTGGGCTGTTGGGGACCACCTTCCCTTGAAACTCTTAGGGGAGCAATGAGAAGGAGCAGCATGATCTTCCAAATGTCCTCCTGATAATGGAAGTTATACATGTTTATTCGAAACCTGTCCTCCTTTTAGCTCAGGGCTGTCACATGTTGTTCAATGTCCTGTGTTTCCAAGTTAGTGAGAAGCCCTAAGTGCTGACTTAGAGCCTACATTTGTTCAAAACTCCAGCACCAAACCAAAGAACACTGTGGTTTTACCTGAAGTTGTCAGGTTACATGAGAGCAAAGCTGCTTGCCTTACTAATTCCAAGAGTCATCTGTGGTCCAGGACGAGTTCAAGCAGGAACAGAATTGGGCACCACGCAAACAATATTAAACAGACCGTGTTCTCGCATGCAGACACTTGGTGCCCCTCACCTTCTGCCTCTTCTCTTTGCTCTTAAACATTTTGTTTAATGATAGATTATTGAGCTCTCATTTACGAATAGTAAAATTCACACTTCTCAGTGTTTTGACAAACACATAAAGTGTGTTTGTCATTCATCGCATTTCAGTGAAGTGCTTTATTGTTGGATCAGCCTGATGACATCCAGGATAAATTCCCTGCCATTTTATGTCTTTTCATTCATTTAATATCAGACCTCAGGGACACCTGGGTGGCTCCGTCAGTTAGACAAGCGTCTGACTTCAGCTCAGGTCATGATCTCACAGTGTGTGAGTTCAAGCCCCACTTCGGGCTCTGTGCTGACAGCTCAGAGCCTGGAGCCTGCTTTGGATTCTGTGTCTCCTTCTGTCTCTCTGCCCCTCCCCTGCTCACAATCTGTCTGTTTTTGTCTCTCAAAAAATAAATGTCAAAAAAAATTTTTTTAAATAAGAAATAACATAACAGCCTCAAAGGACCTCAAAAAGCTTCAAAGGAATAGGGAAGCATATTCTTTCTGCATATAGGAAGCAAAATAAGAAACAGGATAAGAGATACAGAGGTTTTCTTTGAGATCTCTATCTTTGTTTATGATTATATATATTTATAATATAAATAATATATAATAATGTTATGCATTATATAAATTACATTATTATATTTAATGTAATATATAATATAATTTATGGCACAAATATATAATTGTATTTTATATTATATGTAATATAACATATAATTATATATTATATTTGATATATATGATGTAACTAATATATATTTTTATAGTATATACTTATATATGATTATATATAATTATATTATATATAATGTATAACACATAATATACATAATGTACTTATTATATATAATATACACTTATTATATAAATAGTCACTGGCAGTAGTAGCCAAAATGCAACCAGGATACAATGATTTTCTCATTCTACTTCTATGGAGAGTTCATATCTGAATATACGTTTCAAATTTTGACATTATACCGTTTGCAAAGTTAAGCCCCTTTATTCAAACAGATCCAGGCTTTAAAGCAATTGACAGTCCAGGGATCACACTGAATAGACACCATTCTTCCAACAGCCAGGTTTGAGGATGTTCCATTATTTGAGGAAGAAATGAAGAGATGAGGGTAGAAAAAGCAAATAGTTATAGCCTTTTATAAGATTCCGAATATAAATCTAGTAGCCACTTTCACAAGAACTTTTGAGTAATTTTTAAGCTTATTAATTGGAGGAAAAAAGCCCTGTTTTTGTTTGTTTGTTTGTTTGTTTGTTTGTTTTTGCTTTTTGTTTTTCCCTTAGATGGCAATGGGATCTAGTCCCTTGCACACAATGGAAGGAAATCTGAAAATGTTTGAGTTAGTATGTCTGAAAGAAAGTTCTAGTTTTAACAGATAAAATTCCATTTTTGCAAAGCTGTTTTTTATTTATCTTAATCTCACATAAGTCTTGAAATAATTCTGGGAAATCATAAGGGTGTACAAAGTTAAACAGAAGAGCTCAAAGAAAATCCATGTACACATTACCTGTCTTTATAAAGAAATTGAGGACAAACCTGACCAAGTTCAGGCAGTTACTGTGAAGCGGACATAACACTCAGGCCTCATGAATCCCAGTCTCAAACTCTCTCAGCTATATATGGGGTAAATATAACCACATAGCCATATTAAATAAATTTTAAACTTCTGGTACATAGTGTTTAAATAGGGGGAGGAGTCAGATTACCTTTAAGCAAATCAAAGAAATAATCCTCTCAAAAATGACCAAGATTTATTGTGTTTTTGTGGTTTATACCCTCTTGACAGTGTCTCTAAGGCCGCCAGTGTTCTTTCTTTTATTTATCCCATATGACATATTTGACAATCTTACGAGTTTCTCTTTGAATGAAAAATGGAAGACTTGCATTTTCACTTGATGGCTGTATAGAAGAACACTATTTGAATAAAATCTTTCTTTCCACTTGTAAGAGATATAAATGATCTCTGGTTACCAGAAGCAAGAAGCCATGTTAAAAATGTAACTGGCATGGGTGCCTGGGTGGCTTAGTCACTTAAGTGTCAGGCTTTGACCCAGGTCATGATCTCATGGTCTGTGAGTTCAAGCCCTGCAGCAGTCTGTCTACTGTCAGCACACGGCCTGCTTCAGATCTCCCCTGCCCCTTCCCTGCTCACGTATTTTCTCCCTCTCTCCCTCAATAATTAAAAAAAATAATAATAAATTGTAAAAATGTAACTGGCAAAAGCAAACAGACACACAAGTAAACACAAACGAAACCAGATCCCTTCCCAATGGTTGACTAATTTTGAAATAGATGGCATAATTAAACACTCTGGAAGAACAAGAGAGATCCATGTTCCAAAAGAGAAATAAGATGATTACCTCTGTGCTGGAAATAATATTTAATTATATAGAAATAACAACTATCACTCTAATGGCTTTGGATAGTCCCCATATAAGAAATCTGGTTAATCTGAAATTGGAAATGGAAGTTCCCATCGAAAGTTAAATCATTTCAATAAAGTATAGAGAATCTTGAATAAAATAAGATCTCTGTTGCTAGGAGGAAACGTCTCATGGCCAGCCAAAAAAAACCCAAAAAAACAAACAAAAAATATTTTCTATTTAAACAAACAAAAAATAAACAAAATCAAAACCAAAACCAAATAAACTTGAATGAAATTTAGCAAAATTGAGTTGGGGTAGAAATATAATCTTAGAGCAATGGCGCAAAGTCGTATGAAATATCTCTGTTGTCTTTAGAGCCTTGTTGTAAGAGCTAGAATTGGCAGCAAAGAACCAGAGTTTCTCAGAGAAGCTGATGCAAACTGTAACACACTGAATCACAAGTCAGTGGATTGGCAATTGAGTATTCAAATATAAGTATGGAAAAGATTCAAATATCAGAGAGGAATTAGAGTCATTGACTTCCAATTTCCCTTCTAATGCATGGATGTTATGACTTATAAATACGTTGACCCTTCTCTTTCAAAGGAAGGGAAAACACAGGCATTATACAAGTATATCATTTTGTAGGTGTGCTCCAGATGGTACACATAAAACATTTACTTTTCCTAAGTTAACACATATATGATTCACCTCATGAGAAAAAAAAAATTTTTAAAAAGGTACTTTTCATGGGATTCTTGCATTTCTCACAGAAATGCCACTCTACCTGATCTAGTTGTTAACCACCCACAGGATAATTGGAAAACGATATACATTTCTATGTGAAAACAGTGTTTCCATAACTGGGTATGAATAAACAATAAGGAATTTAAGTCATGGTTATATAAAGGCTATGACAAGTCTTGGTAACTTTTTATTTAATGTTTCCAAACCCCCATTTTTACTATTTACTATATAGTACTCCTGCATCATAGATATTCAAGATGTCTTGACAGATTAATAAATGAATGAATAAATGTATATGTACTCCTTGGTAAGTGCACTGAGATTCTACTTTTTTTTCCAAGTTTTGTGATGTTGGGGTTGGGGGCATGGGATTTTTTTTTTTAATAAAATAAAGGGAGATACAAGATGTGGCCTAGGAGGAATACTTGTCTCGCAGGCATGTGGAGAGGAGTGAAATGTGACAGAATACGGGCATGAACAGTTACTCCACAAAGTGGAAATAGTAACTGTCACTAAAGAACTTCATGTAAAAGCTGTGAGAACTCAACAAATAGATGGTAGTTCCATATTTAAAGTAAATTTTGCTACATGTGGTGAATATCCTGATGACCATGTTGATTAGTTTATGATGATATATACCTTTGTTTCTATTTTCATTTGTTTTGTTTTGTTTTTCTCCTGTAGTATTTATATAGAAATGAGCTCATATTTATTGTTCTCTCCCTTAAATTTCCTAGCAACAATACATGATTGCTTAGAAAATAGAATTTAATAGAAGACTCATGTTTTAAAAATTGTGTTAAAAGTGTGTTAACTGTGCAATTCACATCTGTTTAACATCTGCCAAATATCAAGGGAATTATCCTGTCTCCTGAACTGGATTACACGCAAAGTCTTTTTTTTTTTCTTGTTGTCACTGCACATGACCCCTAAAATAGCCTTTTTCAGGTCAGCATAGCCACAATGGAGGGTTTTAGTAGCTTTCTAGGCACGTATTACAGTTACAGAAGATTTTCACATAATCAAAGTTGGGTATTTCTAAAGAGATCAAAAGAGACAGTGAAGTGGAGAGCAGGTGTGCTAGTCTTCCTCGAGGATCTGAGAATGCAATTAACTAGCAAATGAGCCCTTGTAAAGCCAGGCTTCCTGAACACATGAGCACAACAAAAGCCACAGAGAAATGGGGTGGCCGAGGGCCACTCCTGAATGGAGTGTGCACATGGGCATCTGCCCCCTTCTTGAACTTTAGGAAGAGAGAGAGAGAGAGAGAGAGAGAGAGATATTCAATAGAGACTGCAGAGTCAAAACAATTATGCTAATTTCTGAGACTCTAGGAGGAGATGAAAGATTAGATTGCTTTCACAAAGGCTTTTGTGATAGTAGAGATTTTTCTCTTTTCTCTCCCAATGGTATAAACCTAGGGCTGAAAAAACTGGATGGTAACAGAAGCAACCCAAGCCAAATTAAAGAGCATCACAGCTTAATCACTTGACATTAATATGACAAATCCTAAAGCTACTTAAAATAGGAGACAAAGTTACAGTCACAAAATTGGTCTCAGATTTGCCTTCCTCGGTGTATACATAGAATGGAATCATATTTAGCCAGGGAAGGAATGAATTTCTGATATATGCTACAACTTGACTGAATGTCAAAACATGATTATAAGTGAAAGGAGCCAGACACAAAGGGCTATAGGTACTATAGTATGGTTCTATTTACGTGAAATACCCAGAACAGGCAGATCCATATAGAGGCAGAAAGCTGACTGGAGATTGCCCGTTGTTCGGGCACAGCAGGGATGGGTAGTGACTACTTAATAGGCATGGGCTTTCCTTTTGAGGTGATGAAAATATTTTGGAAGAATTTACTTAATTAGTGGTGGTGGTGCACAATATTGTGAAAACATTATTATTATTATTATTATTATTATTAAATTTATTTTAGAGACAGAGTGTGTGAGTGAGGGAGAGGGCCGGAGTGGGGGAGAGAGAGAGAATCTTAAGCAGACTTCACACTCAGTGCAAAGACTGAGGTGGGGCTTGATCCCATGACACTGGGATCACAAACTGAGCTGAAATCCAGAGTCCAGTGCTCAACTAACTGAGCCACCCAGGCACCCCAATATTATGAACATATTAAATGTCAGTGAACTGTACACTTTAAAATGGTTCATTTTATTTTCTGTTAATTTCATCTTCATCGTCATTTTTTTTAGAATAACAGAAAGAGGTATTTTTATCTTTACTCATACTAGGTGTTTGCAGATTTTAACTGAGTTACTCCCTCAGTGTCATTTCTGTCTCAACTCATTTTCTCCATCTGGAAAACCATCTTTTCTGTTTTCATGGGTAAGTTATATTTCTAGTTCTATGAATTTCTTCCTTGTCAACTATCCTCTGTTGGTTTCAATATTCTACCCAATAACATTGCAGCATTTGGCTTAGCAAACACAGACATACTGTTTCTAGGTGTCTGTGGCTATAAATCAGAAAAGCTGCATCCAAATTTTCCCTCTGCTATTATGAAGCAGATAATTTTGGGCAAATTGGTTCATTTATCTGGGTCTGATTTATTTCAAATGCTAAATTTATTTTATTATTGCTTAAATTAAAAAACTCCCTAGGGCCTTCATTTAATATCTAATTGCTTTATGTGGGTTTAATCATTAAAACACTATAAAATCAATAAAAATTCAACTGCCAACAATAAGGTAGTGATGTGATAATAATCATGTTTCATTCATTCAATAAATACTCTGCTTACATATTCTTCACTGTCTCTGGGGATATAAATACTATCAACAACAGATATGGCCATTAATTCACTGGATTCATTGGAGAACACATAGTTTATGATGATGACTATGATAATGATGAAAATACTTAGAAACCCTTTTAGAAAAAAAGACCAATAGACAGAATCAATAATGTCTGCTTTGTTATTTTTTTTAATCTGAAGAGCAGCATTTTAAACAAGACTAATGTAAAATTCATTTGTAAGTCAATTATTTGATGCATTTATTTATTACCAAAATGTATTTAGGAAAATGATTATTTAAGGTCTGTAGTCAAACAGATTTGTGGATTACTGAGTTAAAATTATATAAGCTTCATTATTGTAGGAATTTTTAAAAAGACTTTGTATGTATATATATATATACACACATATATATGTATATATATATGTGTGTGTGTGTATATATATGTGTGTG
>NW_026057589.1:3910266-3914485 GCF_023721935.1 Panthera uncia | reverse complement strand
TATATATATATATATATATATATATATAATTTTCTGGATTTGATTTCCCCTATGCCAATAAAGAAAATGAGGGCTAATTGACTACCACTTAGGAAGGACTTCTGATCTAGGCATTTGCACATTCAGAATCTCATTCAATATTTACAGTTGACACAGGTGTTATTTTAGTCATTAGGAAGCTGACGAGATAGAAGACAAGCTAGCTAAGTTGCCAAATTCCACAGATCTCAGGAGTGACAGGTTTGGGTACCAAATCTGATTCGACTGAGGACACATCTTAACTCTCAAACCAGAGTAATTTCAGGTGATGCTTCTTCCAAACCCTACTTCTAGCAGAAAAGAGGATTGTGTTTGCCTCGCCCAAGTCCATAATTCTGTTCTGGGCCCAATGGGGCACTCACCCTCTGCACAGGCATGTGAGGCTTTTCTGCCAGGATCACTCGGACACATACCATTAAGCACACATTCTGCCCTCCAAATCAATTCCCCACATGGCTCTCCAAGAACACTCTGCACAGCTAGGCAGTGAGGCTTCATATTAATCATGTTTTCTAATTATTTATTTATTAGAACAAGGGAGCTGAACACCTGGCAACGTTTACATTTGCAATTAGGGAAGCAGCCTCTCTGTAGCAGAAGTCTGATTTTATTACTTGCCTTTGCCTTGTAAAACCAAGTTCGCCCAGTGGTGGAGAAAGTTATATTAATATAAACAATGATGAGGTGCTGGAAATAATCTCGTTCCCCACTTTATGATTTGGCATATATTCGGCAAATTTTACACTTGAAACTTCTTTCATGATGCAATTGCTAAGGGGAAATAAACAATATACTGGTGTAATAATCTCATTCTATAATTCAAGAAATCTTGTTTGAGCATTTTCCATATCCATGCCACTGTGATGGGCACTATGGCATCATGTTGAGAACATGAGTTCAGACAAACATGTGATCACTTTCCAGGTTGCACATAAACACTCAGAACCTCCATGCCCTTACTAGAAGATGGAGATAATAACTATTTCATAGGTGTTTTTGAGGCTTAAAATGGATAATATAGGAACGCCAGCAAAATGTTGGCCTTCTTTAAAACACCAGCTGGATCTCTAAACCACAAGGATTTCTCAGACTGAGATAAGACCTCCTTTTGTAGAGGTTACTCTATCCAAAGCCAACCGACATGAAAATCTATCCCAATAGTACATGGTCTTACTATGTATACATTCTGCAACTGCTGGCAATTTTAGCAGGAAAGAGGAATTCTTTATATTACTTCCCAGTTGTATAATTGGTGAAGATGACTTACCAGTGCTAAAATCCTGCTCATGAAGTCAGAGTGGTTACTCACTGGACATGTCTTTTACAAACTACCATACACAATGACAATCATAAAAATAATACTATCATAATTATCCTTTATCAGATATTTTGTTTGTTCGGGGAGATGTGCTGAGTGTTTTACCTATGCTACTTGCCTTAATACTAACTGCTATAGCAGTAAAGGATGAGGAAATGAAGGAAAACAGGTGATTACGTGAATCAGTCACATATCTAGAAAGAGACTGAATAGTATTTAGGAGACAAATGACACAGAAGTTCCTCTAGGAAAATGCATAGAGTGTTCCTCTCAGGAAGTAGCAAGCCTAGATCCTGAAACCAGATTACGTGTGTTCAAATTCTGACTGTAAAACATCACCTGTTGCCATAGCTTTAAAATAAAGTTGAAGATAACAGTCTTTACTTCACAGAGTTCCTATGAGGATCAAGTAACAAACACATGTAAAGTGTTGATAATGAGACTGGATGAATAAGTATTAAGTGTACTGGTTATTATTATTACTAATAGCATAATTAGAAGTTGTAGCCAAGATTATTTTTTGTTTTCATAAACTGATAAGCTGAAGAATGCTGTGAGCTGTACAGGATGAAGACTTATTTTACTTTTTAGGTTAAATCCTAGACTAAAGTGAAACCTGAGTAATTTTACATGTAAC
This sequence comes from Panthera uncia, assembly GCF_023721935.1. NCBI lineage: Eukaryota > Metazoa > Chordata > Mammalia > Carnivora > Felidae > Panthera > Panthera uncia. The sequence goes on along the minus strand of NW_026057589.1, from coordinate 3,912,491 downwards.
CATTCCTTTCGTCTTTTTTTAGTATTCCGTATTTTACCTTCAATGTCCGCATAGAATAAGATGAACTTCAAGAAAAACAAAGACACTAATCATTTTCTTAAGTACAATGGTTTAATCTGTCTTGTCTTGAGGATTTTCTAAACTTTGTACCATGGAGAAGTTTCTTTTTTCCTGTAGGGTATTGATGGCACAGTAGGTGTATTTTCCTTGATCTTTTTTTAATGTTTATTTGTTTACTTTTTTTTAAATTTTTTTTAATGTTTATCTATTTTTGAGACAGAGAGAGACAGAGCATGAACGGGGGAGGGTCAGAGAGAGAGGGAGACACAGAATCTGAAACAGGCTCCAGGTTCTGAGCCATCAGCACAGAGCCCGATGCGGGGCTTGAACTCACCAACCGCGAGATCATGACCTGAGCCGAAGTCGGAGGCTTAACTGACTGAGCCACCCAGGCGCCCCTATTTGTTTACTTTTGAGAGAGAGAGGCAGAGTGTGAGTGGGGGAGGAGCAGAGAGAGAGACACACAGAATCCAAAGCAGGCTCCAGACTCTGAGGTGTTAGCACAGAGCCCAATGCGGGGCTCGAACTCACAGACTGGGAGATCATGACCTGAGCCGAGGTCAGTCGCTTACCTACTGAGCCACCCAGTCGCCCCAGATTTTCCTTGATCTGAGAGTGAATTGATGTCAGAGTGACTGTCCACTCACCCCCTTGGGCTCTACTGCAAGGAGGCCCAGTGACTTAGAAGCTAGAGAGAGATTGTCTCTAGGTGGAGTAAGCATCGTGTAAGAGCTGACTTCCAACAGAACACTTCTGGTATAGGAGGAGAAAATGATATGTTAGTCTCAGACCCCCTCACTATACACTCTTAATTTCTCTGAGTTTCCAATGAACATAGCTTACACTGTGCTCCTGGCTGTTAGTGAGGAAACTCAGGCCATTAGTAACCCATCACAGCTACTAAACTTGAGAACAATATGTGTACACATTATAGTGTTTGTAATAACACAGTATAAAATGCAGAATTATATCAATAATATTTCAGAAAGTATGACATATGTGTATGCATCTGTATGTGTTTCTATCTCAAATAAATACTGGAAGTAAAACCATGATGATGACACTAGATTATGGGCTTTATTTTTTACCTGTTATATTGCATAATCTCTTTCATTCTCCAGTGAACATGAATTGTACTTATAATCAAAAACAGTATGCACAAGAGCGTTATATACAATAAAACCTTCAAAGTTAATAGTAAATTCCTAAAATTGAACACTAATTCTGTTTGGAGGATAGTTCGACATTTGCAAACCAGGGAAAGCTAATGATCTATTCTGGGGAAATACACCATTGAAAATAAGTTAAAAACAAAGAGGAATTATATGGGGAAAAAAAACATGAAGGTTTTATGTTTCTCTACAATGAAGTTTAACATAGAAATGGTAGTAAGATAAAGAGGACCCTAAAAGGAAATACATTTGCATAAGTGGCATTTTGAGTGTGCCAGTTACATTGCCACACATGTTGTCATGTGGTGCTCCTAACAATCTTGACTTTAATTATTATTGTCCCATTTTTCAGATTAAGCAGGCTTTACAGATTAAGTCATTCAGCTGGTAAGTGTGAGCTAGAGCTGAAATTCAAGTCTCCTGACTAGATGTCATTAGCAACCTCAAAAATCACCATCATCATCATCACATTTGGGAACTCTGTATTTGTAGTCTGAACAAAGAAACATCTTTAATAGATACACAGATTCCTAACAAGAACAGAGAAATTACTATACAATGTTTTGACTCTTATAATAAGAAATATGCCTTTATTTTTCTATCAAAATTGCCCACATCACGTGGAATTAAAACAGGCACCATAGTGAAATGAGGTATGCAGGAGGAGGGGCCCTTCTCATGTTGAACACCAGCCATTATGCAGGACATTGTGTTTAGGCTTTACAGCCAATACCTCAATTAACTCTTAGAAAGATTTTCCAGAGCCATTCCTGTTCTCCACAGCGCAGAAAGGTGATATCACTTACATTTACGGAGAAGTCATAGGGGACCTTGAGAAAGTTGAATATCTCCTCAGAGATCACATAGGTCATAAGAACAGCTTTGGGATTTGAAGCTGGTTCTTTGTGGTTTCAAAGTCCTTCTGTTTCATTTGCATGTTTTTGCTTGGTTTTGTCTATAAAGTATATATATATATATATATATATATATATA
>NW_026057589.1:3877927-3910166 GCF_023721935.1 Panthera uncia | reverse complement strand
ATAATTTTTTAAATAGCTGAACTTTTACAGCAGGCATGTAGGGAAGGTTCTTAAATTTATAAATAATTTAGTGACTAGGAAATCTGAGGGGATATAAAAGATTATGTAATGTCATGAAAATATCTATAAATAGGGTGTATAAATGTGGGTTCACTGTGATACTGTGACACATAATCATATATATATATATATATATATATATGTGGGTATGTAGATAGATATAGATATAGATATAGATATAGATTAGATATAGATATGAATACACACCATCATTCTGATTTTGGTTAAGCCAAAATTATCTCTCATTACATCATTGAGTCATTACTTCAGCAGGGCTTCACATTGACTCTGTTTTTAATAAAGTTGATTAATTCCAGCTGTCACATACCTTAGTGGCCTAATACAATGAGTTTAGTTCTCACTCAACATCAAATCATTACGTTGTATACTCGATACATACAATCTCACTTGTCAGGTATACCTCAGTGAAGCTGGAAAGTGCCCCAATTATATATTTTTACATAATTTTTCTTGTCATTATTTCCACAAAATCATTTTAATCTGAATGTTTTATATGAGGGTGTTGATTTTATTAATCTTTAAATTGTGCCAATATATTTTCCCTACTCTTGTTTGTGTAATTTTTTAATAATAAAACAGAACAAGAAGAAATTCTTTAAGTCTATGCAGTTGGAAGGGAAGTGGAGAAATGTTAGTTTCATAGGGATTTTTGGTGAATACTCACTTCCTCTGCCACCATTGTAAAGTCATCTCTCCAACTTGGTTTTGGAACTATCTCACCTCTCATCAAACTGAGCAGAAAAATATGCTGTACTCACAACACTGGTAGCAATTAATTCACAAAGGAGAGAAGACAACTCACCAATGAATATATGGGAGATAATTCACTCTTGCACTTAACGAAATAATGCAAAGGGACTGTAAAAAGTTTCATTAAGGTCCAGTGTTTATTAGGTTGTATAAAAATAGTTCTCAGAATTGTTGGTGAGAATTCAAACTGATACCTCTTTTAGAAAAAAAATAATCTTGTAATATGAAATAAATGTAAATGTGTAAACTTTGGACTCAGCAAACCCTGTTGTAGAAATTTCTTCTAAAATAATTATCAGACCAGTGCACTGAGATGTGTGTGTGTGTGTGTGTGTGTGTGTGTGTGTGTGTAAATGTTTACGGTGACAATGTTGACACAAATTAAAAAATGAAGTAATTTATGTGTTCTTTCATTAGTATTCATTTTGATGATCTGTAAATTGTAGCCATTAAAAATAGTAAGGTAATTTTGTAGATGGATGGATGGATAGATTGATAGAAAGAGAGATAGGTAGATAGATGAATAGAGAGAGAGAGAGTAGATATGTCTGGGATATATTTTACTGGTGATTAAAAATGGCTTGGTCTAATCATTCAGATTAACATTGGATAAGAAAATACTGGATCAGCTAATATTTAATTGAACATCTATTATATATACCAGGCAGATACTTAGCCCATACATTCTTAGTCCATGATTTGGGTGTTAAAAATCTATAAAGAAGTAACAGAGTTCAACTCACAGAGACTGGAAGTGGCACATTTGGGATTTCAACCCAGGTCGGTCTGTTTCCAAATCTGATGCTCTTTCTACTGCACCAAGCTGCTTCCACAGCAGTTGGAACTTGTCTGCATCTGTTCTATACTTGTTTGCATTTTTCCATTTTGAAGCAACAGCCACCCCCTGTCCCACCATGCTCAGCAACTCTTTGATTTCCTTTCCTGTTGCTGAGGCAGATCCACTCACCTCCCCGGCATTCATGAGCAGCTCTGCAGAGTGCCTAAACATCTGGCAATCCACCCAGCAAGAGTGACTGGGAAGCGCTGACAATTCCTCTGAGAGCAGGCAACATCTGTTTGATAGGCAATGAAAAATAAACCCGTAATAAACTCATTTTAGGAGCAAAAAATGGCTCCTCAAAGTGCTGATTATTCATTTTATGCAAGTATACTAATGTTGGTCTCCTTGGCAAGTAGGAAAGCAGCATGTCTGGAAGCAAATCATCATGGTCAGAGGGTGAGGCCGCTCACACCAGGAGTAAGCTCAGGCGATGGCAGATGAGAAAGCATTTAGAAAGATTACACGGAAAGCCTGCACCACCTGTGGCTGGCTCCTGGCACAGAGCAGTGACCCAGGTGGTTGGATGGCATGCATACGTGTCAGGAATGAGTTTCAGTTCAGCAGCAATGGCTTCCTCCCCACTCCAGACTGCCAAGCTGTTATCAATGCATTCTTGCCTTTATTTATCCATTCATCGTTTCCCTTATTCAAGCATTTATTATACACTCTTAAGAAGACTTAAAAAATACTGGTTGCTTTAATGAATATTGCAGTTATCTTATAATCTAGGATAGTTTTCTTACAAAGTATAGAATAAAGGATACAAGATAAATGGTGGATTAACATTTATTGAATTTAAATCTGATAAGATATAGATGAATGTTTGGCCAACGGCTTTGAAAACGCAGGAAAGAATATCCAATGGAAAAAGGGCAGTCTCTTTAACAAATGGTGCTGGCAGAACTGGACAGCAACATGCAGAAGAATGAAACTAGACCACTTTCTTACACCATTCACAAAAATAAACTCAAAATGAATGAAGGACCTGAATGTGAGACAGGAAACGATCAAAACTCTAGAGGAGAAAGCAGGAAAAAACCTCTCTGACCTCAGCCACAGCAATTTCTTACTTGACACATCTCCAAAGGCAAAGGAATTAAAAGCAAAAATGAACTATTGGGACCTCATCAAAATAAAAAAACTTCTGCACTACAAAGGAAACAATCAACACAACTACAAGGCATCCGATGGAATGGGAAAAGATATTTGCAAATGACATATCGGACAAAGGGCTAGTATCCAAAATCTATAAAGAACTCACAAGACTCCACACCCAAAAAACAAATAATCCAGTGAATAAATGGGAAGAAGACATGAATAGACATTTTTCTGAAGAAGACATCCAGATGGTCAACAGGCACATGAAAAGATGCTCAACGTTACTCCTTATCAGGGAAATACAAATCAAAACCACACTGAGATACCACCTTATGCCGATCAGAGTGGCTAAAATGAACAAATCAGGAGACTATAGATGCTGGCGAGGATGTGGAGAAACGGGAACTGTCTTGTACTGTTGGTGGGAATGCAAACCGGTGCAGCCGCTCTGGAAAACAGTGTGGAGCTTCCTCAAAAAATTAAAAATAGATCTACTCTGTGACCCAGCAATAGCCCTGCTAAGAATTTACCAAAGGGGTACGGGAGTGCTGATGCATAGGGGCACTTGGACCCCAATGTTTATAGCAGCCCTTTCACCAATCGCCAAATGATGGAAAGAGCCTAAATGTCCATCAGCTGACGAATGGATAAAGAAGATGTGGTTTATATATTCAATGGAATACTACTTGGCAATGAGAAAGAATGAAATATGGCCTTTTATAGTAACGTGGATGGAACTGGAGAGTGTTATGCTAAGTGAAGTAAGTCAGGCAGAGAAAGACAGATATCATATGTTTTCACTCTTACGTGGATCCTGAGAAACTCAACAGAAGACCAGGGGGGAGGAGAAGGGAGAAAAAAAAAGTTACAACGAGGGAAGGAGGCAAACCATAAGAGACTCTTAAATACTGAGAATAAACTGAGGGTCAATGGGGGATGGGGAGGAGGGGAAAGTGGGTGATGGGCATTGAGGAGGGCACCTGGTGAGATGAGCACTGGATGTTGTATGGAAACCAATTTGATAATAGATTTCCTATTAAAAAAAAGATATAGATGAATATAACAAAATGGATTGAGGGAAAAAAAGAAAATTATAGAAGGATAAAATCATGTTTGGTTAAAATTATACTGAATACAAGCTACTCCACTGGCTATATTTTTGGTTGTGGGTGTAGATAAATAGATTATTCACCCTCCCTTTTTTTTTTCCTGGACTTCATCTAAGAGAGAACCCCTTAGCCTTTTTCGCAGGTAAAGTAATTATATATCATGTGGAGGACAGATGGAAACTAGGCTAAAAGTTGTCCATGGGTAGCATACAAGTTGAATAAAGCTCTCTATGTCATTATTGGTCTTTTGTTATCCTGTATCCTCAAATAAATTTTGATTTTATTGTTTAATCTCTCAGATGTATGCCCTCTGAATCAAAAGATTTAGGGCTAGAGGTAGGAAAAAACTGAGAGAAAGCGAGAGAGAGAGAGAGAATGTCAGAGAGAGTTTCCTAGACAATAGGTCATGATAGTAAAACTCAGAACAAGATTACAAGAAAATGGTAAATCTGTGAGATTGGGTCATGACAGTGTGGGCCAGTTAGCTCTCCACACATTCTACTGATGACTTTGAAGATTTAATGTTATTATTTATTAAGGATGCAGAAACTGGCAACAGTATGAAGACAGACGCAATCCTGTTACTTATCTTTTTCTTCTCCCCAGCATCAAGAAGGTGCCATGTTGTACTGAAAGAGGAAAGGCCCTTGGAACCATTATAGCCTTAGGTTTGACTCTGCACATCACTGTTTGCTAGCTCTATGTCTCCTGGACAAGTTACATGTTCAGTATCCTTATCTATAAAATAGGTATAATAATGTTAGGCTAATATGATTGTGGTAAGCATTTAATGAGATAGTATTTATAAAGTACATAGAAGAGTGGATAATGCACACTATTCGATAAACAGAAACTATTATTCTTATAATCATGACTGTGATTCTTTTTTCTAAGCCTCTTTCCTCAGTAGTTAAATTTGAATAATGATACATAAGGTTGGAGTAAAAAATAAACACTGTGCATTTTACGCATTCTAAGTGAAAACGATATTCAATCCAGCTTCAAAGACGTAAAGATGGAGATGTACCACTTATATAGCTAAATTTAGTAAGTAGTGCACATTCAAAGAGCAATGGACATTCAGTTAAATTCTTACGGCACTAGAAAATCCCAAGTGAAGTTCCTGAGCGAGATTGTGGCATGTAAAAATGAAATAGGATCAATATCCTTCAGTTTGAAGTGAGGCTTTATAGAGAGAAAAAAAGAGCAGCAATTTTTCAAATACAAGAAACTGAGATGTTCATTTTAGGGCTGGTTACAAAAACTATGATGAAAATTAAGCCATACCGTGCTACAAAATATTCACATTGTACATTTGCAAAGGTGCTTTATTTGTCTCATTAATGATGTTCTCTTAATACAGTTGTGAATAGAGTCCTGCATTCTATACTAGGAGACAGTGCTATACCTTCTTCCCCCTTTTGTTTGCCTATTTTTTTTAAATTCCAGTAAAAGTAGCGTACAGTCTTATATTAGTTTCAGGCTAGAATAAAGTGATTTAACAATTCTGTACATTACTCAGTGCGCATCACAGTGTACTCTTAATCCCGTACATCTGTTTCACCCATTATCCCATCTACCTCCCCTCTGGGAACCACCAATGTGCTATAATTAAGAGTCCGTTTTTTGGTTTGTCTCTTTTTTATTTTGTTTTCTTTCTTAAATTCCACATGTGAGCAAAATCATTTAGTATTTGCCTTTCTCTGACTGACTTATTTCACTTCGCATTATACTCACTAGATCCATTCATGTGTCACAAAGAGCAAGATTTCATTTTTTCTTATGGCTAAGTAACATTAATATATATATGCATATATCTTCTATATCTATTTGTCCACCGATGGACAAATAGGTGGACATGGGTTGCTTTCATGTTTTGTTTACTGTAAATAATTCTGCAATAAACATAAGAGTGCATGTATCGTTTTGAATTTATGTTTTCATATTCTTTGGATAAATAACCAATAGTGGAGTTACTGGATTATATGATAACTCTATTTTTAATTTTTGAGAAACCTTCATACTGCCTTCCACAGTGGCTGCACCAGTTTGCATTCCCACCAGCAATGCAGGAGGCTACCTTTTCCTCCACATCCTCACCAACGCTTGTTCTTATTTTTTGTTTTACTCATTCTGACTGGTATAAGGTGATAGCTCATTGTGGTTTTGAATTGCATTTCCCTGATGATGAGTGACGTGGAGCATTTTTTCATGTGTTTGTTGGCCATTTGAATGTCTTCTTTGGAGAAATGTCTGTTCATGTTCTGTGCCCATTTTTAATTGCATTATTTGGTTTTTTGGTGTTGAGTTGTAGAAGTTCTTTTTTAAAAAAAAGTTTATTTCGAGGGTTAGAAAGCATGAGTGGGGAAAAGACAGAGAGAGAAAGAGGGAGAGAGAGAATCCCAAGCAGGCTTTGCACTGTCAGCGTGAGCCCAACGTGGGGCTCGAACTCACAAACCATGAGATCATGACCTAAGCTGAAATCAGGAGTCAAATGCTTAACCCACTGAGCCACCCTGGAACCCCTGTAAGCTCTTTAGTTTTAATATTAATTCATTATTGGATATATCCTTTACAAATACCTTCTCCCATTCGGTCTTTTTGTTTTGTCAATTGTTTCCTTTGCTGTGCACATGCTATAACCTTTGTTGTTGTTGTTGTTAACTTTGAGGGGAAGAGAGAGAGAGGACCAGCCAGGTGCCCGAGCTATGCCCTTTTTTAATGGTCGTCCTCTAGCATGGAGTACCATCCTCTCTTGTCTCTAGTCAGCTTCTTCAGGGATCTTACCCATCACCCTGTCATCTAATAACTAGTCTATGTTCTTATAAACTGTTTTTATATGTCATCCCATAGTTTCTTTTCAATGATGCTTACTATATTTCTTTCAGTTTAATTTTTATAAATCTATTTCCCCCATCAAATTGTGAGATTTTATGGGAGAGATAAAAGTATCTCCCTATTTAGCCTTTTATTTCTCCATTGCATGTATTACTTTCTAATATTATATTTTATATTTGCTTATATGCTATTAATTTCTCTGTGAGAAGATTTACTTTGTGATGATAAAGTCTTTGTTTTCTTTACCAAATCCTCAGAATTTAGAAATTTGTTGGCACATAGTAGGCACTCAGTGCATATTTGTGGAATAAATAAATGAAGGGACTATATTTACAGAAATCATTATAGTGCTTGGTTGTGTTAGCTGCACAGAAAAGTTGTGTTGGATTTAACTATCAAAGTAAACAGGAATGCAATAATATTAGCAATCTCTTAGGGCCATATAGTTTGCCTTGATGGGTGATATTAATTATCAGAGAGATCATACAGAAGCATCATTTAGAAATGGTGAAAATGGTAAAGCAAGTTCATATTAGAAAGAATAACCTGCTGTAAAGGCACAGAGGCAAGGAATAGCACCGCGTGACTGGGGCCCTATAGGAAATGATGCAAGATATAGAGAGTTACTGAAAAACAGCGGGGAATTCAGACGTGAGGACGGGTGAGGACGTGAACGGGCTACCATGACATGTTAACAAATCTGCACTTCAGGCTGTAAAAAAAACATGAAGCCTTAGCAGATTTTGATCAGTCAATTAGGGGGATTCATTTATGCTTTGAGCAGAGAGTTGGCTGTCTGTGATCTGTTCTCCTCCTCTCTGATAAGCAAAATCAGCCTCTGCACCCTGCGCGAGGAAAGCAGGCCACATGGATATGCTCGCTGTGCTGAGCAGACTGCAGAAAGCGTCTAGGGAATATGAGGCCACAAACGATAGAAAGCAGGGCTTTCAAGGCCCTGAGTGGGGCCATAATGTTACTGTTCTCTGGGTGCTTGGCATTACCTGAACACCATCTGATAATGCTCCTTATTTCCAGCAAGGGAATTTAAAAAAAATCCGTGAAACTCCTATGCCTGAGACAAACACAACAAATAGAGTTCTCCTCTGTAATTCTAATAAAGACTGGTGAAGGATTATTAGAATCTTTAGTTTCGAGAGGGTCTCAAAAAGTAGAGTATAATAAAATAAGATCTCCCAGGACAAATGAGTCTGAAATACCTTTCTATCACTGCATCATAATTGACTAAAAAGGATTACTATGAGTTTCTAATTCAATTTGGTTCCACATATTCTTGTGACAGGCTCTTATTTGTACATTATAGGTTCAGGAAGAGGAGTGATGGATTAGTTAGATAGTTTATATGTAGCTTCACAGCCATATATATATAGCTTTATATAAATGTATTTATATATTAGCATAAGACATAACATAAATTATACAGATTAATTTTATATTATATGGAGTTATAACTTATATTGATTAATTAGAATATTCTAGTGACAAGACTAGAGGTATAAAAATATTAAAATGACAAACTTCAGAATTTATAGTTCAGATTTTTTATGCAATTCATCATTAAAACAGTTCTGGTGCTACCACAAACACTAGACAAAATATACATATCAGGGGCACCTGGGTGGCTCAGTCGATTAAGCCTATGACACTTGATTTTGGTTCTTGTCATGTTGTCATGGTTTGTGAGATGGAGCCCTGAGTTGGGCCCTGTGCTAGCAGCATGGAGCCTACTTGGGATTCTCAGTCTCCTCTCTCTCTCTCTGCTCCTCCCCAGCTCTCTCTTTCCCTCTCTTTCTCTCTAAATAAATAAATAAGAATTTTAAAATAAAATAGAATACCTAAGGATTCTGAGGAAAACACAAAAGCAGGGAGATTGTGTGCTATATGTGGTGTGTGTGTGTGTACGCATAGTGGGGATGGTGACTCCAAGAGTAACTGGCATGAAGGTGACAAAGTCAAAGCAAACCATGCTTAGATGCACCATAACAAAATTGATGAAAACCAAAGAGAAGGAGAAAAAATCTTGAAATCACCGAGAGAAAACCAACACATTATATGTAAGAGAACAATGATTTGAATACTACAGATTTCTCATCACACTATGGAGGTCAGAAGAGAAAAAGACAGGATAGATTTTTTTGTTTGTTTGTTAAAGAGTTTATTTTTATTTTTTAATGTTTATTTGTTTTTGAGAGGGAGAGGGAGAGACAGAGTGTGACCGGGAGAGGGACAGAGAGAGAGGGAGGCACAGAATGCGAAGCAGGCTCCAGGCTCTCATCTGTCTGCACAGAGCACGATGCAAGGCTCGAACTCACTAACCGTGAGATCATGACCAGAGCCAAAGTCGGACGCTTAACCAACTGAGTCACTCAGGCACCCCGAATAGTAATTTTTATTGAACTTTTTATTTTCAGTTAATTTTATCACCCACGGTTGCAAAATATAATACACAAGATCCCAAATGGCCTTTCCCTGGTTTTGCTCAATGGTGACATACTGCAGAAGTAGAGCACAGCATCATCACCAGCATATTGACACTGGTAGAGTCAAGATGCAGAATGCTTTATCACTCAAGGGTTCTTCATGTTGTCCTTTTCCTACCACCCCCACTTTCCGCCCACCTACACCTCTCCATTAAACTCCAACAACCGTTGCTCTTTATTTACATAATTTTGCCTTTTAAAAAATTCCATATAAATGGAATCATAGAGTAGATAAAATCTGATATTGTTTTTTATCACTCAGGATAATTCTGTGAGATCATCCAGATTTCTGTGTGTATTAAGAGTACATTCCTTTTTGCTGACTAGTGGTCTATAGTATGGATGAGCCAGAGTTTATTTAATCATTAACAATTGGAAGACATAAAATTGTTTCCAATTTGGGGCTATTATGAATAAAGCTGCTATAAACATTCATACATTGGCTTTTGTGTGACCACAGTTTTCTTTTCTCTGGGATAAATGCCCATTAGTGCAACTTGGGTCATATGGTAGTTGCATATCTGCTTTTCAAAAGAAACTTACAAATACTTACCAGATTGGGATTCTGTTTTACATTCTACCAGCAACACGTGAGTCATCTACCTCCTCTGCACCTTCACCAGCGTTTTGGGTTGTCAATTTTTTAAGCCATTCTCAATGTGGTTTTGAGCTGCATTTCCCTAAAGGATGATGGTGCTCAGTATATTTTCCTTTGATTATTTACAATATACATATGCTCTTCAGCGAAATGTATTTTTATATATTTTGCCCATTTTCTCATTGGACTACTTATTGACTGTTCATTCTTACACATTAATATACTGTTCAAGTCTTATATATTTTAGATATTAGTCCTTTGCATATGTGATTGGCAAATATGTTCTCCAACTCTGTAGCCTGTTTTGAAAAGAAAAGCAAGTAGGTTTTGTTCCCTACTTTTTAAATTTATGTGCGAAAACTGAGATTCGGGAGGTAAGATGTCTTTTTAGTGCATGTGAAAAGCAAGTGTCTGAGATATAGTTTGAATTAAGATCATTGTTTTTGTTTGTTTGTTTGTTTGTTTGTTTGTTTTCATCACAGCATTCCCTTATACAGAAGTCCTTTTAATAAAGACAGGTAAAGAGAGGTGCCTGGGTGGATCAGTCGGTTAAGTGTCCAACTTCAGCCTAGGTCATGATCTCGCTGTACTGAGTTCCAGCCCTGTGTCCGGCTCTGTGCTGACAGCTCAGAGCCTGGAGCCTGGTTTGGATCCTGTGCCTCCCTCTCTCTCTCTGACTAGTGCCTCCCTCTCTCTCCCCGACTAGTGCTCTGTGTCTCTCTCTCTCTCAACAATAAACATTAAAAAAATTAAAAATGTAAAAAAAATAAAGATGAATGTATATATATATACATATACATATGTATATATATATGCATATATATATGTGTATATATATACACATATATATACGCATATATATATGTGTATATATATACACATATATATGTACACACACACACACACACACACACACACATATATATATATATATGCTTTGTCATGGTGAAGAAAGTTATTTTTCTAAGTATTTTAATCAAACAGCAAGTTTTCTAAGCATTTTATGTCAAACAACAAGGTATAGAACAGTGTACGTTATACAATATTTTTGATAAATAAAAATATATGTGTACACACTAGAATATGATTCACTTTTTCTCCTAGAAAATATTTCCGTGAAACTTTTTTTTAGAATTTTTCTTTATGTTTATTTATTTTTGAGAGAGAGACAGACAGCGTGAGTGCGAGAGGGGCAGAGAGAGAGGGAGACACAGCATCCGAAGCAGGCTCCAGGCTCTGAGCTGTCAGCACAGAACCTGACATGGGACTCGAACCCACAAGCTCTGAGATCATGACCTGAGCCGAAGTTGGACATTTAACTGACTGAGCCAACCAGGCTCAGTGAAAGACTCCATGGAACTTTTTAATGTTTGTTCAGGTGACAGTAAGAATTTCTCTTCTATTCTTTTTTTTTCCCTATGTTCTTTGGATTTTTCCCAAACTGTATTCATAAATTAATAGTACTTTTTTTTAACATACTCAAAACATAAATAAAAAGTAAACCATTGCATATGTAATGAACAGTAAAGAGAATTTATATTTCTTAAGTATCAGAATTTTATACTTATACTGAAGTATAAGTTTCCTTAAAATGTGAGTTTCTGTTGGGTGAACATTTCAATAACTGTTAGGACAGAGAGGGTAGTGATCCATGGGAACTGTTGTGTCTAATGAAAATTAGACACTCAATTTACTAAGAAACAGGTTCAGAATGATCCGTAAGTTGTCCCATTTCACACATGTATTAAATCACACCACTAGAATCTATGCCAAGATATGAATGATTCCAAAGCTCCTGTTCTTTCCTATTTCCTATTTCTGTTCCCTGCCATGAACCTTTAACCCAGGGAAGTCTTCTTCCTTTCAGGCAAATTCACCAAGTGGCTCAATTCCCCAGTTGTCTACAACTATCCAGCAGATACCACTTATAAAAATGTCCCTAGCCCATAAAAGGGACCTAGGTTCATCTTTCATTCAGTTTTTTTTTTTAAACTGAAAGTGTATCTTGTAAATGTATAATTTTGCAAACTTAATATTATCTGAGGTCATCTTATTCTGATGCAATTTCCCATATCCCTTCTGTAGTGATGCAGATACTGGATTAATATATTCTCTTGAATTTAGATGGAAAAATGCAAAACTTCTGCATGCAGTTCTACCTGGGAAAACTGTCCTGTTGCTAATAGACAACACCTCTCACTCTATTCATTTTCAAACATTTCTCAGAGTAGAGGATAAAATGCTGATCCCCTCTGTTTTACTGTGGTTTCCACACTTGATAGTTTTATTGTAGATTACGTGGGAGAAGTTTCACAACTGTTTGTATTTGACATTTGTAACTGTGAAGTTGATAATATCAGTTTTCTTATTATATGAAAGAGTCCCTTCAAAAGGATTAAATGACTTTTCTGAGACATGTGGGTATTAGTTGCATTTAATTTCTCCCAAATATATCACTCAGACTTTATTGTTAATTCAAGATTAAAATTTGATAATAAAACAGTGCAATTGCTGGAATACATATTACATATGTGAATTATTTATTTAGACTTCATTCTGTGAGCTTTATCTTTGCTTCAGCTAACAGATTACTTTATCACATGACCCATGTGGGAAGTCAGAGGTTCAGATTCAGCAGAGGTCTGCCACTTACCTGTGTTGTAAACTCAACCTCTAATACTTTTTAAACCAAACTCGTTCTTTTGAAAAACAAAGTAAATTGTATTTATTTATCTAAATTTTTAAAAATGTTCATTTACTTTTGAAAGAGATAGCACAAGCAGGGGAGGGAGCAGAGAGCGGGAGGAGTGGCGGGGGGGGAGGGGGTAGGACAGAGAATACAAAGCAGGCTCTGTGCTGCCAGTAGAGAGTCTTATATGGAGTTTAAACTCACAAACAGTAAGATCATGACCTGAGCCAAAGTCAAATGCTTAACTGACTGAACCACCCAGGCACCCCAAAGTACATTTTAAATTTAAAATGTTTACCATTCACATTAAATCCCTCTGTCTCTGTCTCTGTCTCTGTCTCTCTCTCTTTTTAATGTTTATTTTTGACAGAGACAGATGAGCACGAGCAGGGGAGGGGCAGACAAAGAAGGAGACACAGAATCTGAAGCAGGCTCCAGGCTCTGAGCTATCAGCACAGAACCCCGACATGGGGCTCAAACCCCATCCAAGAGATCATGACCTGAGCCAAAGTTGGTCACTTAACCGACTGAGCCACCCAGGTGCCCCACATTCAATCTCTTTGATGTAGCTGCATCACAAATAATAAGAAATGGATTTCAGTTTATTATCTGATTCCAGTTTATTTTCTCTATACCTTTTCCAGATGGAAGTGTCACCAGATAAAGACACTAGCCCCGTACAGTGTTAGGGTGAGAATGATAGGTAATTATTGCCTTAACTCAACTGCTCATATGCTAATGGATTATCGACAGTTACTGATATCATTATAATAGACCACTGGGAAAAAATGATTCAGAAGTCTCATATTAGATTGGCTGAGAAGAGATATGCAATTACCTCCGAAGATGAGATATATCACTGTCACTCTGGCTTCTTACAGTGTGAATGCAGAGAATGACACACATCAAAGAAAAATAAGAAATAGAACTAATGCTCAAAATGTCTCTACCATGTCTCAGTGCTGAGGGAACCAAACTGGAAGATCTCTTTATAAAATATTATCACCTGTCTTTCTATTTCTTTTTTTAAAGTATGTTTATTTATTTTGAGAGAGAGAGAGAGAGAGGGAGAGAGAGAGAACATGAGTGGGGGAGGTGCAGAGAGAGAGGGAGAGATCCCACGAACTGTGAGATCACGATGTGAGCCAAGATCCAGAACGACTGAGTCACCCAGGCCCCTCTGTTTCCATTTCTATATGAAAATGGCACTTCACATACTTGTGGGAACCGATGTCTTAAATATGGCTCGCCCTGTGAACTCCAGGACACAAAACTGAATTCATGAATATATGGAGTTAGAGTGAAATTTAAAGTTATTCTCCTTCAATTTTGTCATTTGATTAATGATCGTTCTCTGCAGTCCCATTCTTTAAACTTTCTGAATTTATGGGAGTGCATGGTGGTTCCAGGAACTCAATCCTAAATTCATTGTTTTCTAAGTAGTTGGCAGAACTCCCTTGTCAGTTCCCCTGTGTATATTTTGCATTGTTGTTGGTTTTTCATTTTTGTCTTTTGTGACTAGATTCTCTTCAAATATTAAGTCCCTATTAACTCCTCCCTGAGGAAGAGGATTGCAAATGGAAAGGCATCTAATTAGATTGCACAATACTTATTAGGACATATTTGCTAATGGATCAGTACATAGATACTGCCTCCTTACATCTGTCTCTTCTGGCAATGGAATGTTCTAGAATCTTTTTTTTTTTTTAATATCATTAGAGGAACTCTGGTGCAGGTTTTATACTTAAGGGGTTTTGTCAAAGATTTGTTAATTATGCATATTAATGGGAATAGTTCTTCCAAGAATGACATTGAATTGGCAATTGTTTAAAAGTCCCAGTACAAAAATGGAAGCAGGAACTTGTTCCACAAACAAATGACTCCAACAAACTTTTGGTTATCTTCACCGATCCTATGAGTCAGAAATTAGGCAAGGATGCAGAGAGGTTAACTTTTCTCTGCTTCAAAATGTCCTCACGTGACCGGGAGTGACTCAACCCTGAGGGTGCTAGAACAACAGGAACTGTAGGTCCATCTCCTCCCTAGCAGCATCTTCACTCATGTATCTGGTGCCTGAGTCGTGATGGCTGAAGGATGGACTCAGGTGGTACTCACCTGTATGTTATTTCTGGCATGGTGGTGTCAGAGTGGTTGGACTTCCTACTTGTCAGCTTGTTACATCTCCAGGAGCAAGTGTTACAGTAAACAAAGTAAAACCTGTATGACTTTTTATGAGCCAGATTTGGAATTCATCTAGATGTATTTATGGGCTGAGGCAGTGATCGGTTCACCCAGATTCAAAGACGTGGGACATACACACCATCCCTCAACTGAAGAACATCTAAGGACTTGTTTAGGTTTTATGAAACCTTGATAGACATGTAGATCTTATTTGCAAATGAAGAAATTTAAAAGGTTGTGTGCTGGTGTGTATCTAAATATAGATCCATTTGTTTACTCATTCCAATACCAGCAATGCAAAATAAAACCATGTATGATTATAATGAAAATTATTAGAAGGATAAGTGCCCGAGAGCTAAAATATGGTTACTTGTTGAGATAAGGGGTTGAAACAACTTTTAAAAACACATTATATAATAAAAAATGAAATACCATATTTTATCTATTCAATTCTTTCAAGATAGTATGAATGTTCATTCATAATGAATGTTTGAGTATGGCCATTCACGTTACCTGATGAGTACTGGTGGGAGTACTTATTAGTGCTACTTCTTTAAAAAGTCAGTTGGCAAGATAACAAGTATCTTAAAGCAGCCCTACATTTTGTCTCAATAACGATTTTTAATATAGAAATCTTTTAAGTACATAAAAGTATATTTTGGTGCATTATTTACATTAAAAAATAATAAACATTTCAGTCTCAGGAAAGTGGTAAAATAAAAAAATATGGTTATTAGTAGATAACACAGTTAATTAAATATGATAATTACGAAGTATTTTCTTAATTGCACAGACAGATTTCCATGATGTTCATTAGGTGAAAAAGATACAAATATCCTTGGGTGTGTGTATCATACACACAATGGCATATGAATGATTGGATCTATGAATAGATATATTTAGCTAGAGTAATGCAGATAATAGATCTATCTATGTAAGATAGATAGATAGAGATTTTGTTATATATATTTATGGCATATATTTATGATGGTTACTGTTGATAAGAATAATTTAACAATAATTATATGCCACCTCCCTATGGGGAGTTGAAGTGGAATATATCTAAGTTTTTGTTTATTTTTTTTAAATCTCTGTGAACCCTAGTTTCTGTACTGTAATGTCAGTAAAGTGATATTATATCCATGGTAATAATTCTGGATGTAATAGAGGGTGGCATTTTCCAAGTATGATCTGGTACCTAAGTATTTTAACAACAACAAAGCTTTAAATTCATTATATCTTAGAAGTAAGAGCATCTCCCTTTTAACAACGAATGTCCTCTAATATATTCAGCAGATTTTGTGCAGACATATTATTATCAGGCTGTGAGTTACTGGAGCAAGTAACTCATATTTGCAACCCCAGGATCTAGCAAAAAAAAACAAAAAACAAAAAACAAAACAAACAAACAAACAAAAAAAAAAACTTATCCCTAGAGTAGGCCTTAATAAAAGCTAGATGAATAATCAATGTTATGATTGATTGTATAACTCTTTGGCCAACGGATAAGTCTGTAGGTCATTTTGGATCTTCTCTTGGGGTACACATCATCCCAAGCTAGTCTGGTGTGCTATTTAACTATGAATGCATCTACATTATAAAACTTTCTTTAAACCATGAGCATGCTTTGAGCTTCTATTCAACACTAGAAAATTACTTCCACTACAGCATTAGTCATTTTAAATATCACTCAGTGATTGACGTCCTGACTTTTCCTTTTTATAGATCTTCATTTACAGGTGTGCAGTTAATAAGAAAATAATGAAAAAATATGACAGTGTCCCCTGCATTAGTCATCAATTTATCTAATAATGACTAAGATAACCTATGATAATTTCCAGATTCCATTTGTGTCATAGTGAAATGACCTATATCTTAATGAAACTTCTATCTTCACATGGTTTTTCTCCAGTCATTTGCTCAAGAATTCATGAGCAAGTTTCATTTCTTTGAATGTTATACACTTCTTGGAAACAAGAATATTCCAAAACAAGTTTTTTGAAGAATGTTTAATGTCTATTCTGGAGAATAAATATAGAAGGGAGTTATTAGGCAATATGTGTGAGTTTGCTGGGAGAAAGGTAGAATAGAATAAGCATAGAAAGAAACATCACTCCTATGAATAAGTAGGCCTAAAGAACATATGGTTGTACTAGACTGAATGTTAGGTCTGTTGAATGTCTGATGGGAAAATGGACTAAGGTAAATCAAAGAGTAACCAGGGAGGGATATATAAGTTTTGTATATTTCGGCCTTCCTTGATAAATGTACTTAACAAAAATGAAGTATAGTTGACACACAGTGTTATAGTTTCAGGTTCACAACATAGTGAATCAACAAGAGTATATGTTAATGCTATGTTTACCATAAGCATGGTTACCTTCCATTACCAAACAATGAGTGTGATTACCATATTATTCACTATATTCCTTATGCTATACCTTTCATTCTCGTGACTTACTCATTCCATAACTAGAAGCCTGTTCTTCATACTCCCCTTCAGTCCTTTTGCCCGTCTCCCCATTCCTCTCTCCTCTGGCACCTACCAGTTTGTTCTCTTTATCTATGGGTCTGTTTCTGCTTTGTTTGTTCATTTTTGTTTGCTTGTTCATTTTTGTTTGCTTGGGTGGTTGTATTTGTTGTTGTTGTTGTTGTTTTCTTTTTATATTTTACACATAAATAAAATCATATGATATTTGTCTTTATCTGACTTATTTCACTTAGCCTAATACCCTCTAGGTCCTTCCATGTTGTCACAAATGGCAAGATCTCATTTTTTTTTATAGCTGGCAATATTACATTATGTGTGTGTGTGTGTGTGACCTATCTGTCTATCTGTCTATCTATCTATCTATCTATCTATCTATCCATCCATCTATCTTACATCTTCTTTATCCATTCCTATTGATAGTCACTTGAGTTGCTTCCATATCTTGGCTATTGTAAATAATGCTGCAGTAAACATAGAGGTGCAGATACATTTTCAAATTAGTGTTTGCATTTTCTTTGGGCAAATTCCCAGTAATGGAATACAAGATCACATGGTAATTCTATTTTTAATTTTTTTAAGGAATCTCCATACTGTTTTCCATAGTGGCTGCACTAATTTATATTCTCTCCAACAGTGCATGGTGGTTCCCTTTTCTCCACATCCTCATCGACACTTGTTATTTCTTATCCTTTTTATTCTAACTATTTTGACAAGTACAAAACCTTTCTGACATGATATCTCATGGTGGTTTTGATTTGTATTTCCCTGATGATGAGTGATGTTGAGCATCTTCCCATGTGTCTATTGGCCATCTGTATGTCTTCTTTGGAAAAATATCAATTCAGGTCCTCTGCTCTTTTTAAAAACAATTTGATTTTCATTTAATTTTATTTTTTTACTTTGAATTTAATTTAATTCTCTTTTTTTTTTTTTTTTTGGTGTTGAGGAAGCATATCTAGAAAAATGTTGCTAAGGCTGTTAAATGTTTTTAACTCCATCTGACTCTGTTATCCTGCTTTAAAATCTCAATGCCTTCTCATTACACTTAAATTAAAATTCAGACTCTTTACTATGGCCTGAAGAGTCCAGCCCTTATATGGTCTACCATCTTCTCTTGCCTTTCACCACACATTTTATCATCCCCTGTGATCCCACCTCACCAGCCCTCTGTCTCTTCCCCAGATGTTCCAGAATGCTTTTCCCCCTCCACTGAATGGCAGGCATTTCTGTCTGGGAAACTTCCCATCCCATTATCTGAATAGTTCCTAAGCTTCCTTTACATTTCAGATACATTTTCTTTTTCTTTTTTATTTATTTTGAGAGAGAGTGTGAGCACGGGGGAGGCACAGAGAGAGAGGAAGAAAGAGAATCCCAAGCAGGCTCTGTGATGTCAACACAGAGCGAGATGCAAAGTTTGATCTCACACATGATGAGATCATGCCCTGAGCCAAAATCAAGTGTCAGATATTTAACTGACTGAGCCACCCCAGCACCCCTCAGATACATTTTCAATTCCTAAAGAGAGCCTTCCTTGCACTTTACAGGTCAGACTCCACCTCTGATATGTTCTGAAAGGAATGCCTACATATACTTCATGAATTATCAAAATTTCAATTAGATATTATCATAGGTGCCATTCCCTAGAAGGAAAGTCTGAGGCAGGTATGTTGTTTTGCTCAAGTACATATCTGAGATACAAAAAGAGTGAGGAGGTTAGGATATAAAAGGAGAAAGAAGGAAAAGAAATAACAAAATATAGAGCCAGCTATAGACAAATATAAATGTCTTCTGAAGGTCTGGAGTACAAGTTCTACCACAGAGTTAATTCTACCTTATCGCAAGAGGCAGCCTTTTTGCAACACCACTTCAATCAGCCTTAGTTGTTAACCAAGGTATGCCAGAGAGGTATTATACTAGAATCCTGAGCTAATTGGCTCGAGTATGGCCACTAGTGATGCTGTGAGAGGACACCTCTATGTAGCTGTCAACAAACAATCAAAGCATAAAGAGGGAGGAGGAATGATTACCAGCTGGTAAAGATGATCTAAGTGGGTGCCAACAGCATTCATTATATGTATATCTATTCTTTTTGGCCGTGAATGCCTTTCTAAATCTATAGACTTGAGCTCTGTGAGAGCAAAGATAGTATCTGCTTTTCTTTGCCATTGCATTCCATTGGGCACCTATTACTATAATAGGCACTTAGGAATTAGTTATTTAAAGAAGGATTGGATCAGTTGTTTTCATATGGGACACCTACAACATATATGGAATTACACGAAATGTAAAGTATTAAATTTTATAAATCCTTAGCATGTGAAGATGACTTATCTAGAGAGAAATCATTGCCTAAGAATCCAGTAGCATGCAAATAATGTGTCTTCACCCAGATAGATATGCTTAACTCACAGAACTTAACTCACTTATAATTGAAAGGGACGTCAGAGATACTGAGTCTAGCTCCCCAGCAGAATTTTGATATTTCTTTACTATGTCTGTTATAGACAAAAATGTCCCTGCCTTAACCGTTCTGAATGGAATAGCTATTAGAAGTGATGAGGTAGCCATGAGAGATATACTATTTCATTATAAGTTGAAATAGCTAAAATCCAAACTCTCAAAGTTTGGAAATTCTTTATTTTACTGCATTTGTAATCTAGACAGCAAATAGCAAATAACCCCTAATATTGAGTTTTAGCTTAGAGCAAAATTCTATAAATTTTATTTTACATTAATATAATCAGCTGATTTAACCAATGCTTTATCAGCCTGTACACATCAGAAAAGAAGATGTACAACTTAGTTGAAGATAATTTACCCAAACAGCTAAAAATCTTTGGGTAAATGTATTTTCCCCCAGAAAGAGATGCAAACTCGTAGCATTTGGAATGAAAATATAGTACATATGTCTCTTACTCCTCTCCTGCACAAATGGGAGACATTGCTAATATGTCATGGCATCTCCCTGCTTTGCCCAGATAATAACAGAATCTTCTCTGGAATAGCGTGCCATTCAGCCACTACCGATGAATCACCAGTGGCAATTGTGGTGGACCGAAATGTTTTCTCTGCTGTTGGGGAAGAGCACAGAATTCTACATAGCCTTGTTTTTACCTAAGAGGATTGTTTATAGTCTTTCCTTCCTGGGCTGCAGGTTCCTCAAATGCCAAATGATATAGTTAGTAGGGATGTTCTCTCTGACACCTTTTATAAGAGCTCAAAAAAGCATCAATATCACTACCACTGCCACCAAACTGATAATAAAATAATAATGAAATAGAATTTTATGTATTTTTTGCCATTTTGTTTTTGTGTGGTTTTTTCATACATCTTACTTCTTTTTATCTGTTTTTATATTTTTAAACACAAGTTAGTTAACATATAGTGTAATAATGGTTTCAGGAGTAGAATTTAGTGATTCATCACTTACATATAACACCCAGTGCTCATCCCAACAAGTGTCCTCCTTAATGCCCATCACCCATTTAGCCATCCCTCCACCCAGCTCCCCTCCAGCAACCCTCAGTTTGGTGTCTGTATATAAGAGTCTCTTACGGTTTGCCTCCTTCTCTGTTTTTATCTTATTTTTGATTCCCTTTCCTTATGTTCATCTGTTGTGCTTCTTAAATTCCACGTAAGAGTGAAATCATATATTTGTCTTTTTCTGATTGACTTATTTCACCTAGCATAATACATTCTGGTTCCATCCACGTTGTTGCAAATGGCAAGATGTCATTGTTTTTGATCGCCAAGTAGTATTCCATTGTATATATATTCCACATCTTCTTTACCCATTCATCAGTCAATGGATACTTGGGCTTTCCATATTTGGATGTTTTTAATAGTGCTGCTACAAATATTGGGGTGCAAATGAGTCAGCGTTTTTGTATCCTTTGGATAATTACCTAGTAGTGCAATTGCTGGTACTGTAGCTCTATTTTCGATTTTTTGGGGGACCTCCATATAGTTCTTCAGAGTGGCTGCACCAGTTTGCATTCCTACATATAGTGCAAAAGTGTTCCCCTATGAAATAGAATTTTAAAGCAAACAAACAAAACAAAGCCCCACATTTTCACTCTACTAACTTTTCAAGCAATTCAGAAAAGGGTCACACATACCTCACTCCCTTGTTCTGTGCAGACTCATTTATTTGTTTCCATTAAAATGTCTTCCCTGATGTGTTTTTTCACTCAGTGAACACTCTATCCTTTTATTTTCAAATCATTAAATGTATGCTTATCTGTAAATCACAAAATAAGGTAATGCTTAGGCAAAATAAGTAGTCTGGAAAGAAACAAGCACACAAAGGACAAATAAATGCAATGATTGGATACTCAGAGCTAGACTTTTTATTGGGAATACTGAACAGAAAATAAGACCACAAAAGTCAATAATGGTTCATTTTCTTCCTGGTATTTCTAAATTGCTGAGTAACTTAAATGAGATTGGAGCAAAAAAGGGCAAATTAATATTCACCTTTTTTTTTTTTTCTGAATGTGACAGAAGATAATTGGCACAATGTTTTATGTGATTGTTTTGAGGTATATCTGTAACCTCATTTAAGTGGAATATCGTGTCCATTTTTAATCCTTTGGATTGTGGTTCTTCCAACATATTAAAAGATTAAAAAGATTCAGAAATCAGTTCATTAGAGTGTTTCACTTTTTGGTATTATCAAATTAGCTTATTGCAATAAAAATGAGTTTATTTATACAACATCATTGTTTCATATATTTCCCCTAATGCAAGAGAATTTATGATCCCCAAAGCCTTTCCCTCCTAGATGCAAGGATGCCTTTGCCTACAATGTTTTTAAGAATGGATAGTATTGCCATTGGAACATTCTTTTCTTTCCAATTTGCCTCAATATCTGGGACCTTCACCCTACCCACATTATATCCAAGATCTAAATCAGTTTTTCAAGTTCCCCAAAATGTACCTATCTCTTATCTATTTTCCTGATCCAGTAGCCAAAACTTTTCAAGGGAATTTTAGCAAACTGGGGAGCAAACAATGTTTCCATTACATGTTATGCAACTGGAATGTGTTGGTATCCACTGTTTCCAAAAAGCTTAATTCCTCCTTTACACAAGGTGTTTTAAAGTCAATTACATTTTCCAATGTTTTCAAATAGAGTCAATAGATATTTTTAGGCAAGTAAGACTCTTCCATTTACATTTTATTAAATGAGGAAACAGTCAAGCAAATCATCAGAATCATAATGGTGTTAAATATTAGAACCAGAATATGAAATCTGGTCCTCTAAAACCAAGCATGATACTCTTTTGCTTCAACTGTAAGCTTTTACTTGAAAATATTTTTTATAGTTGAAGAGATTATTATAGCCATCATGAAGAAATGAGAATGACATTTTTGTGTTCTGTTGAACTTTCAAAAACAGCTGGCACTGATTCTTCTTAACAAAATGGCCAAAAGTGGTCAACAGAATATGGCATGTTCATCATCAACATCTGTTTTATTTCTCCCTTTATTTACATTTTAAATGTTGAAAGCGAACTGTCCAGGGGCACCTGGGTGGCTCAGTTGGTTAAGCGACCAACTTCGGCTCAGGTCATGATCTCACGGTTGGTGAGTTGGAGCCCCGCATCAGGCTCTGTGCTGACAGGTCAGAGCCTAGCGCCTGCTTCAGATTCTGTGTCTCCCCCTCTCTCTACCCCTCCCCTGCTCATGTTCTGTGTCTCTCTGTGTCTCAATAATAAATAAACATTAAAAAAAAAAGAGAGAAAGCGAACTATCCATTTTCTGTTGGAGGCTTTCTATGAGATTTGCACTGTTGTCATTTTAAAATTCCAATTATATTTTAACCATCTTTATGATTAAATATGTTCTCCTATACTCCAAGAAAGTTGGAAAGATAGAAAAAAAAAAAAGATTTGGGGCTAGACCAGACTTCTGATTTATTTTGTTTTAGTCATTCAGTGCAAACTCTTTAATTTACTTGATCTTGGTGACATTTTAAATTACCTGTAAATTTTAGTATATGTTCTGTAAAAGGGGAATAATACCTTCTTTGAGTGGTTGACATTAAAATTAATTGAAAAATATATCTATAGAGCTGAGAATGTTACACAGAATGTATTGTAAAGTCAACAAATATTATCTCCCCTCCTCTTTTATAAAATACATTCATTTCAGTAAAACACCAAACGTTAATGTTTTGTTAGAAATTCTTTCCAACATTTCAAGCTTTCTAATTCTCCGTATGTATCAACCTTATGATACATGTTTTTAAAAATTAGCCCATTCACTCGTGTGCTTATTTATATTCACTTATTCATTTAATAAACAAATAGAAACTGTCTATTACTATCTGTGACTGAGGGGCAAAATTTTTGAATAAAATAGTGTATTAGTTCACCAGAGCTACCATGACAAGGTACCACATTGGGTACAACAGAAATCTAGTGTCTCACAGTTTGAAGATGGAAGTTTGAAATCAAAGTGTTGGTAGGGTTGATTCCTTTGGTGGGCTGTGAAGAAAGTTTCTGTTCCAGGACTTCTCTTTGGCTTGTCTTTATGGTCATATGACATTCTCCTTGTATCTATGTCTATCTCCAAATTACCCCATTTTATAAGGAAGCCAGTCATATTAGATTAGGGCTCATCCTAATAGTCTCATTTCAACGTAATTACCTCTATAAAGACTCTGTCTGTGTTAAGGTCACAATATGAGTTCCTGGGGGTTAAGATGTCAACTTAATACCTTTTGGAGGGCACAATTCACACCTGATGGAATTAGGAATTTATACTCTATTGAGATATCTAAAAATATATCTTCATAAATACTCAAATGTTATCTAGCATAGACTGTATTCAAAAGAGTCATACTCTATAAGGGCAGACAGAAGAGGGTGAATACTTGACAATATATTGTTTTCCATCATTAAAATAAATCCAGAGGTTCTTTTTAAGGGATAGATAAGGGGAATCTCTTCTGTTTTCTAGTGTACCTTCTGAAATCCTCCATATACTGGCTGTCTAGATGACACCTATGGGTCCTGGTTGATTCTTCTAACATTTATGATGGAAAATCAAAGTAGAAAGAAACTAGAATGCTTTTACCTTAAAAATACATGCAACATTTGAGGTGTCTGAGTGGCTCCGTTGGTTAAGCATCCAACTTTGGCTCAGGTCATGATCTCACGGTTTCTGGCTTTGAGCCCCACATCAGCTCTGTGTTGACAGCTCTGAGACTGGAACCTGCTTCAGATTCTTTGTCTCCCTCTCTCTCTACCCCTCCCCACTCATGCTCTATCTCCCTCCTTCTCTTCAAAAATAAATAAACATTAAAAAATTAAAAAAAAATACATAACATTTTTTTTGAAATAACAGAATTGCCACTGTTTTTTTAATGATTATTTTTCCTTTAGGGCTCCATTCTTATTTTAAAAGGATAAGATGTCTGTTCTCTTTTTTTTAAGCATTAAAATCAAACAAACAAGGATCTCTAGGAGAGCACAGATTTAATTACAGAAGAATGTAAACCAAGTGGACTCTGACAATTAAGTTACTATGAAGTAACTTAAACTCCTTATAGCAGGTACAAGTCATATCTTTGGTAGAGCAAGTTAATCTACATAGAATTTTTTAAAAAATGTATTTATTTATTTTTTACAATTTTATTTAAATCCATCTAGTTAATATGTAGTATAATAACGGTTTCAGGAGTAGAATCTAGGGGTTCATCACTTACATATAACACCCAGTGCTCATCACAAGTGCCCTCCTTAATGTCCATCACCCCTTTAGCCCATCCCCTCACCCAGCTCCCCTCTAGTAACCCTCCTCAGTTTGTCTCTGTATTCAAGAGTCTCTTATGCATTGCTTCTCTCTCTGTTTTTATCTTATTTTTTCTTCCCTTTCCATATGTTCATCTGTTTTGCTTCTTAAATTCCACACATGAGGAAAATCACATGACATTTAGAAAAGTAATTGTATAGACTAATCTTAATTAATTCTTAGAAAACTGCACCTGGTATTTTAATGATAGGAACGATGTTAATTTTTTTTTTTCTATTCTGAAGGACACCTATAGTGAAACAAAAGTATAACACAATTTAACTTACAATACAAAATTGATTATTTCAACTCTAGAAATATATTTTTATAAATTAGCAACATAATGTAGGACATGACCCTGCAGAATTTTTTGCGGGATTTAGTTTTTTTCATTTCCTTTTGTTTGTTTGTTTAATGACACTAGTAAATATGCTGTGCTCCTTTCATGGAGTGTATAACAGGGATATATCTTCACCACTCTCCTGCTTCAAGATGCTCATTATGAGTTATGTATAATGCAAAGATGCTCCTCCTAACACTTTGTCAAGTGTCATGTATGTCACCTTGGCTTAAGATATCCTGAAGTCAGAGAAGTTCCTAGGTACTCAACATCCTTTATATTTTCCTTCTTTCAGGTCCTTTTCCTCATAGGTTTCAAGAGATAGATCCAATTTTTGGATATACTCTAAAATTTAGCTCTACACATCTACATGTGTCTTTTTAACCCCATTCTCCCCTAACTGGTATTCATTTTTATCTCCAAATTAAAAGACATTCCTTCCTTCCCGTCCTGCACTCTGGATATATATTCTGTCAAGTATATTAAGAAAGCCTTTCCTTTTTTCTAAAAAAAGCATATATATAAAATATAAATATATAATAGGTATATAAAAGTATATAAATTATATACCTATTATATATATTATATAGTAAGTGCATATATATATATATATATATAGAGAGAGAGAGAGAGAGAGAGACAGATATAAATTTTTCAACCTGATACAACTCATATCCACTTTAAAAGTTGTCTTCCTTATTCTTTTGGGTAAAGAGAAGTCTATCATTTAAAAGTATAATACTAGTATTTAATATAGAGCTATTAAAGAACTGGAAATATACAGGTTCAAAAGCCCAGCAATGCCATTTCTAAAAATATCATGAATATGTTTACCTAAACATATATAACAGAATGTTCACAGTAGCACTATTTATAGTTATCAAATTGGGAACTTACTCATATACCTATCAACAGTAGAATAAACACATAAATCATATTTTAGGCACACAGTGGATACTCTAGATCAATGAGGATGAACAAAAGACAGTTCCATATTTATAGATTGGTACTAAAGGTTCTGCTTGTATTAGCCCTGGAGGAAAGGAAAAGGAAAAAGCACAGTTGGAGAGAAGGAAACTCAAGCTTTGAGCCAGTCTCAACAAATTCTTTGACCAACACTGCAAAGAGTTTTAAAGAAAGAATGGTCCATCAGAGATCTCTGAAATTAGGTCTAGAGTGCTAACCTTATGTACCCCTACAAGGATCAGTCATTAGATATTGGCCACCTTGGAGAGTTGCCAAGTCCTTAGGTGAGATTCCTTTCTTCAGTTAAATCAGTTATAAAAGGGAGCTGATGGCTGAAAGCTGTCTGCTGGCATCATTCCCAGCAGTTGGAGTAATAAGTTTTTTGCTCTTAGAGGGTTTTCTAGATGAGGGTGGTATCACTGTATCCATTATACTCATGCAACAAAATGGATGAATTTTACAAATATAATTCTAAATAAAAGACCTTGGGTGCAAATGTGCAAGACTATATAATTCTACTATATGAAATACATAAATAGGTAAATTGTATAGTGTTAGAACTGAGGATAGTGGTAATACTGAAGTTTAATAAACTTAAGAAAGGATTATTTATTATGTTCTCTTTCTTGGTCTGGGTGCTAGGCACATGGGTGTATCCAGTTAGTCTCCAAGCACCATTTGAGCTATATACTTAGAATTAGTGAATCTTTCCATTATGTATCTACCAAGGTGAGGTTGGAGATACTTTCTATAGGGAGGCAGGGGAGGAGGAGAGTCTTCCTGTTTAAAAAAAAATCCATTTATTGATCTATCATCTATATGTAATATATGCTTGTATGTGCTGGGGGAGTATAATATTTCTTTTATATCTACTCTTTATTGATATATATTTTTGAAAAACAGAGTTTGCAATGCATTCTGTACTTCCTTCATTTTCCATTCCTAAATGCAGCCAAATCAGGCTTTTCTGCCCTGCACACTGTTTTAGCCTAAAGTAGGTCAATATCACATCTGAGAAAAATTTTGGAGGATTAGAATAAGTTCAGTTCAAATTGAAAAGATCATCTGCAAAACTCTGAAATACATTCATCACTTAAGTTCCATCTAAGAGTAAATATGTAACAGAGAGACTTTCTTATGTTATAGGGATTTAAATAATATTCCATATTCACTTTCATGGATTCAGGAAATCATAATGTACATGCTTAATTTAACACACACATACATACTCACAAACACATATGTATTATATAGGCTGTATGTATGATAAAGAGACAAAGATGAATTGGTCTATGGTTTCTGCTCTTGAACAGCTCCTACTCCAAAGAAGAGACAGATAGGCAAAGATATAATTACCATATCACTGAGAATCTTAATATGGAGTTTACTGACCCATAAGTAGAAAAGGAGACTGTAGCTGACATTTGTGTTTATATCAAAATATTGTATTAGCTTTCTAAGAGGTCATGCCATACTGCAAGCATGTCATCTGTCTAGGGCATACTTTGCCTTGTCTTCTAACCCTCAACTGGAACACACACATCACATCACATCACATCACATCACATCACATCACATAATGGTAAAATAGATTTTGGAAAAATTGGTTCAAATAGCAGAACATTGCTGTACATAAACCATAGTTGGCCCAAGTGGTAAGTTATATGTAGCTGGTCTACTTCTGACATGCTTGCGCAAGCTACTATTCATACATCTCAGCTATCTAAATCTTGTTTATTTTTCATTAATTCAGTCAATTCTTACAAATGTAAAGCCTGTTTATTGGCTATCTTCTTAACAGTGCCCTGGTGAATATTGCTAATGATCAAGAAACTCAAGTAAGCATTAATATACTTTCAAAATCCCCTTCAATTCAATACCCTAACTAGGCACAACCAATTGATCTGTGTTGGTCCATAATATGCCAGCTTTTGTCCATTGCTTCCCATTCTGGGTTTAGGGAAAACAAATCTCAAATCTCACCTTCAGGAACCGAGTATGGACTTGAAAAGAAATCATAAGGTGATTATCGTGTAAGCATATTCTTTCAACTTTATAAATAAAATATTTTTTGAGCTCAGGATGTTTGAGGATATTTTCATCTGTAATGGATAGGTTGTAAGCACTAAGTGTTTGTTACCATTTCCCAAACCTCTACTATGTGTCAGTCCCTGAAGACAGAAAGTGAATAAAAACATGCCCATGATCTTGAAGACCTTACAGTCTCACGAGTGAGGAAAATAAACCCAATAATCATGAGACAGTGATATAGGTGCTAGGGTATTGTTAGGTATGTGTTGCTATGCACTGATGATAGGGTCCTTAATCCTGTCAAAGGATGAAGATTTTTTGGAACTGTTACGGCAAACATAAACCCTAAACTGTCTGGAAAAAACATTTGGAAGTTAGGTAAGAGGGAAAAAGAGAAGGGAGTTTAGGCAGGTCCTAGGACAGAAGGATAGTAGCTCCAGTGAAACATTCAAGAAGACCTGAATGCAGAACACTTATCTGAGACCACATACTTATATTCAGCATAAAACTCAGAAACAGTCACTCTATTTACAGCTCTGAGCTCATGTCAAAATTGTATTCCAACTTCCTTCTCCTAGAAAAGTTGTCTTTTCTCCAGTTGCTGAAAAATTACATGCTACAGCTTTCTTTCACCAGTATTGACAAATGGTTAAATGGAAAGGGAGGTCAAAAAAGAAAATCAATGTGATTTTACACAATCCTCATTACTAGGTCAAACATGTCTTCTGTGTGCATACTCAAGCTGGTTTCCTTGCTCTGAGTAAGGCTTTTAAAAGGTTGCTTGCTGGCTGAACTGTCAGCTCAAGGAGAGAAAAAAATTAGTTTTCAAAATCTATCTACATAGAAATGTAAAACCTCATACACCACATCTATGATTCTATCTTTAATTAACATCGTTAATGCAGAACCAAGGAGGGAACACTAATTGTCTGGTCATTTCCATTTAAAGTAAAGAACCATAAAGATATGAAGCTGGAAGCGTCTTTAGGGATCATCCATGTCAAACACCATTTTTCTCTTTATTTTATAAAAATGGAAATTGGTGCACAGAGAAATCAAGTGGCTTGCGCAAGGTGACGAATTGAGCTAATGGCTGAATTTAGTTTGGTCCCAGTAGAATGCGTTCAGAAGCCCAGGCATTTGAACCTGCAGTGTGAGGGAGAATAGTTTATTTCAAATTACATTTTGTTATTCCTTTAAAAAGAAAGCTTTTTATTTAAGTGAAAGCATTTATGTGACTGTTCCATGGCATCTCTTTGTTTATGGCTCTCTGTGTGTCTGTGCTAGGGTGGGGAGTGTATACTCCTGATTCCTTAGAATTAACATCTTCAACCCAGTGCTTCTTAAACTGTCTGCACATTAAAAACAAACAAACAAACAAAACAAACAAACAACAACAACAACAAAAAAAACAAACTTGAAGGGCTTTAAAAAAAAAAAATCAATGGCCAGGCTCCACTTCCTGGAGATTCTAATTTAAATGACCTGGGATGGTATCCTAACAACAGTATATTTTAAGTTCCCTTTGGGATTTTAGTACAAAGTCAGGATAGAGAACAGCTGCACTGACCCAGCATTACAATCAATATTCAGTTGTTCAGAAACCTTCCCAGATTCATGTGCTCTGTACTGTTAATTATTTAATATTTCACTCACCTTGACTGGTATTTAACTTGAGTCAATTTAAAAAAAAAATTATGCTGCTATGACAAATGATAAACATTGAACCCCTATTCAAAAATGAAATAAACATGATATAACCAAGATAATATTATTTGGTTATCTAATTTTGGGTAGATACCATTGCTTGTCTGAGATTTTGAGTCTAAAGCTTGTTATTTCTTTACCAAACTTAACAGATAGCACATATCAGGGAAATGTTTAAGACTGTCATGTGATACCAAGACCTCCTTTCTGATGTAAGTGGATGGACTCAGAGAGGTATAAAGGGCACATTTAAAAAAAAAAAAAATCCCTGGCCTCTTACAACATAAAACCATCTTATTTAATACCAATAGTAAATGTTCCATACTTTGAGAATATGTGATTTAACATATAGGAAAAAGCATGGGATTTGGTCTTTATTTCTTGTATCTGCTGGCACACCAGGGCCTCAACTTGTGTCTTGGTCTTTTCTGTTGCTCTCAGTTGGGCTATGAACCACACTACACTACGGTTGGTGACTTCTACTTTATATTTGATTCCCTGGATAAGTGGATGCCTCTATCTTGAGAATCCTGTAACAAAATGAGGTATGGAATGTCTACTCCACTGATTTCCTTATGCTTCCAGACTTCCCACAAGTAGCCCACTAGGTGGGTATATTTGGGTATATGAAAATTGCTTTACAGTTGAGTTTGAAAAAGACCAGGGAATATTCAAACACAGGAAGTGAAAAGTCACATTTCTAGTTAGGTTGGTTATTTTCTGCAGGCTCAGCTGAAGACATTTAATGAAATAGGTCCCCATGAGAAGGAGTGTCCATAGCAGATGTCCTTATGAGAACAGGGACTCCAGTAAATTGGTCACCAAATCTTGAAAGAACATGGTGGCTTAAATAACATGAAGGTATTAAGGGAAGGCAGTGTCAGCCACTGGGAGGCATGTTTTACACAAATACATACCACAGTTATGCTCTCGAAGCTTTTTGGAGAATGCATAAATAATGAAATTTATCCACTTGGAGAGCGCTAGCCAGCCTTTTCAAGGCAGATGGCCAGACTTCCCTGCTCGTGGCTACAGCCAATCAGTTTACAACATTGACCATTTCTAACTATCCGTGGGTTCTCTTTACTTTTCTTTGTGCCAGTTTTGTCTTTCCCCCCTCTCTGTCCCCTTTCTCTTCTCTGTTTTTTGCTTTTTCTAGTTGTCCAGACTCCAAGGCTATCTCCCTCATACACAAGTAAATAATTATTGAAATATTTCTTGTTAATTTCCAGAAGATATATGTACATCTTCCCCCTGAAAGTCTCCACTCTCCCCCAACTACTCTCCAAGAAAACATCAGACTCCCTAAATCCTCCCCCCAACCCTCCACTCCCCTTACTTCCCTGGAAGCCAGTCTGCCCTGTGGACAGTGCTCAGATAGTTTGCAGGCTTTGGCTGGAGGTACAGGACTGACATTGTCTCAGAATTCAGGGAGCAAGGTGGACAAGGGCAGTGGGGGCCTGATCCCACTTACAGTGGTATATGTGTCACCTCATATCTGTTTCCTTTCAAACTTCCCACCACATTGAACTGTATGTTTGCCAGTTTCTCTAATTATTAAGCTTATTCAAATAAACATTCCTCTGAGGCACATACAGCCTGAGCTCATTTTGAGGAAGGGGTAATCTCACATTTAGCAAGGTACTGGCCTCTCGTTTGGAGCAGAGATTCTTGAACTTACCTGCATTTTGGTATGCACTTAAATGCATAACGACAGGTTTTATACCACTGTGCTTTGAAATTAGTGTGTCTCTATTATTTATTAAAGATGTATGTATGTATGTACATATTTATTTATTTGCTTAGCTATTCCATGTTGGTACTTGGTATGAAGCTATATTTTAGTCTTCTTCTAGATTCCCAAGAAAGGGCTCCAGACTTTATGTAATATACATATATACAATGTGTATAATATATATATTATATATTAAGATACACCAGTGTCCTCTGTTATTTTCAAAAGCTAATGATCTTTTCTGATCTGTTCCTCCAATCTCAATTTATATTCTTTCTTCCTTCGTAGCTCCAAACACTTACTATTATTTCATTTTGTGGGAAAACAAAGCAAAGCTACACACAGTTTTAAAGACTTTGTCCATGCTGTCCCAGAGGCTTGAGCTGCTCCACTGTCCTATCTTGTGTAAATACATACATAGAGAAGGCAGGGAGCAGACAGAGAAAGAGAAAGAGAAAGAGAAAGAGAAAGAGAAAGAGAAAGAGA
>NW_026057589.1:3836565-3877917 GCF_023721935.1 Panthera uncia | reverse complement strand
AGAGAAAGAGAAAGAGAAAGAGAAAGAGAAAGAGAAAGAGAAAGAGAAAGAGAAAGAGAGGAAGGAAGGAAGGAAGGAAGGAAGGAAGGAAGGAAGAAAGAAAGAAAGAAAGAAAGAAAGAAAGAAAGAAAGAAAGAAAGAAAGACTTACTAATGGAATAAAAACACCCTAACTCAAAACAGGAAATCCAAAATGTCTTTATAAAACACAAGAGCAAACAAAATGATACTTTATTTCCCACAAAGTAATTTGTCCTGAGAAAGGTTTTGGGAAGGCAATAGAGTTTCTATATAAAATTCCACGCTTGCAGACATTCAGTAGTGCCCACGTAGAGTTTTATTTATATCCGTTATGAACTTTAAATAGTTCTGAATTTTTTAACATTGATTTGTTCCTTTATTTATGGTGACCACTCTATCAGAATGATTGCTTTCTCTTTTTATGTATTTTTCTATTCTATAAAAACATTTTATATTTTATCACGTGCTACTCATGTTTAACAGCTATTTTGATAACTTTAGCTAATAGCAAAACAATCTGTTAACACATTTGACGAGAATAAGGACAGAAAGCAGTTTTGGATTCCTTTCAGGCTAAATGAGGATGGTAGTATGGGTGGCCAACACACAGGCAAAGGCATGAAAATTACTGAAAATGTGATATGTCATATGGCTCAAATAAAAGAAGAGAATTTTGATGTCAATACTTATCCACATGTTGGCCAAATCAAATAGTCATCACCACTGACTTGTTATCATAGAGAATACAATTATTGATAGGTTTGGAGCAAAGCAATGTATACAGTGTATGTAATTAAAAAAAAAAAATTGGAACATTCTTTCCAGCAAAGTAGAAAACAAAACACAAATAAAAATACCACTTTCAAATAGTTATACATGAGAATAGAGAGCGATGGGGATTGCCCTGTAAGGACAAGGCTTTCCTAAGGGACATACAGCGATTAAATGTACTGTGGCAATTCTGTGAAAATATTTTCACTTTGAGAAAAAGAGGGGCAGGTTTGTGGCATGCAGAGAAACAGCTCTGTTTTAGTTTCTTATAAAGAAATTGTTCCACTAATGCTCTTTCCCCTTGCTGTCTGCCTCTGAAATCCCCTTATCCTCTTCTGATAGACAGACACAAATTGAATTACCAAACAAGTTTTTTGTTGTTGTTTTTTTTAAACCTAAGCCCAAGAACCTCTATCATCAAAACACTGTCTGGCCACTGCCATCTTGTGGGCAGGATGCTATCATGCAGTTCTTTTTCTGGCCAAATCAAGGACACAGTTAGTTATACTCCCAAGAGTGGAAAAACTGCAAGCCAATTGACAGTCAAAAAGATTTATGAAGGCCCCTTCTGAACTATGGGAACCTCTTATGCTGATCTACTGAGTGAAATCAACTGCTTAAGCATATAATATTCTTGTAGAGTGAGTATCTTGAGTGTACATATATGTGCATGAGCATACATATATATGTATATATATGTGTATATATACATATCCTCATATATATAAGCTCTTACATATATATTAATTTTTAGTTAACTATACAAGTATTTGTTGTAGATTTAGAAATAAGTACAAGTAGCAAATTCCTTGCATATTAAATTCATCATAAACACTATAATATGATACTATGAAGTGACATATTATCATATGTTATTTTTACAATTCTGGGAAGCTATATACCCAAATATTGCTTATGGTTTGATAAGGATAATATGATTGTTGATGAACTGTTATTTTTCATACTTACAACTGCCTCACCATCTCTCACCTTAACAGTATCCCCACTATGTTATTTTCTCTTTTCCTTCTACCCCTGTTTCAACCCATGTGTAACTTAGGTAGACTTAACTATCAATATCTTGCCTACAGGAAAAATTTCCTGGTTCCCTTTGCCAACTGAAAGACATGTTTTATTTTGGAATTCTAAGTATTTCATGTAACCTTGGGGTGCCTGGGTGGTTCAATCTGTTGAGCATCGGGCTCTTGACTTCAGCTCAGGTCATGATCTCATGGTTGTGGGATGGAAACCCCGTTTTGGGATCCACACTGAGCATGGAGCTTGCTTGGGATTCTCTCTCTCCTTCTGTCTCTGTCCCTCCCCCCCCCCCCACATACACCCTCTCTCTTTCAAAATAAGTGAATAAACATTTAAAAATAAATAAATAAACATTTCATATAACCTTACCCGTACTCGTGAGGCTAGCATACACACCAAACACATTGTGCTCTAGAACAAGATGTCTTAATGGTGGCATTGGTGATATTCTGGGTGAGGTAAGTTTTTGTGGTGATGGCAAGTAATAGCAGCAGTTCTGTGTACTATAGGATGTGTGGCAGCTTCCCAGTGCTTTTCCCACTGGAAGCCAAAAACATGGTCATCCTTATCTCCAGCATGACAACCAAAAATGCCACTAGGTTCTGCCATATGCCTTGGGGAAGAGGAGACCTGAGCCATCCATAAATGGGAACTCCTTTTGAGAACTGAACTTCTGGCTATTTTCCTAACATATCCCGTAATCTCCCTTTATCTTTCCAACCTCTCCTTGCCTTTTAGCTCCCATCATTTCTCTAATCTTCAGTGTAGAAACACTTCAAATTCTTGAAGATCCATAAATGCCCATAGTTCTTTTTAGAACACTTAATCTTTGATGATATATTCTTGGAATATTTTTCATCTCTCTTATGAAAAAATAGCTCTCTTATGAGCTGAAAATGGACTTTCTCCCTCTTTCCTCTGACTTACCATGCCCCAAACTGTGTCCTGTGGAACACTGGCAGTAGCCATCAGACATTTCTAAATTCGTGGCATGTGTGTGTTGCATGCTTGCACTCAGGTGTGCATAAAGTCTTTATAGTCAAAGACTATGGAAAAGATGGAAAAAAAAAAGTTTTTGTAGTCAAAGATCCTCTCACAGGGGCTTTCACAATTTGCATTAGCATACCAAGGGCTATAGAAACCTTTTAATTACTCTGTTTAACACAGTGTTTTTCTCCTTCAAATATATTTGATTATGTCCATGAAAAAGTAAATTGGTTAGAGAGCTTTGTCTAATCAAAGAGCATTTTAATCTCTTTCCTCTTTTCCTCTGAAAGATCATCAGCTACCTTTCATTTAGGCTCATGTTAATTTATCTTGGGTAAGAGACAAATGTGTCACCGAAGAGACTGTTCCACCGATACTGGTCACTTATAGTGCAAGACTAGTTTTGAGCTGTGATTGCAGGGAGCAGAGGGGATTAAAGAGTCAGAGATGGAGTAGGAAAGAGAAGAGCTAGCATATGAAATGATTGAAAGACTTTGCTCACAATGTGAAAAAGAAGAAACTTCCACGGCCTAGTGTGGTAGAAAAAAACCACTGGGATGGGTGTCCAGATAACGTGTTTGTAATTAGCAATCTGGCTAAGTAAGGGTTAATATTGCAAAACCACTACTTTTATAGGAGAGTTACATCATTTCTGATGTGAAGAGACTGGAGTGATTAACTCTTAAATTGGTATTTAAGTTGTTTGACAGTTAAGTTGACATGGGGATGGTTGAGATGGGAGTATAGTTT
Source organism: Panthera uncia (assembly GCF_023721935.1). Taxonomy (NCBI): domain Eukaryota; kingdom Metazoa; phylum Chordata; class Mammalia; order Carnivora; family Felidae; genus Panthera; species Panthera uncia. The sequence continues at coordinate 3,874,351 of NW_026057589.1, read as the reverse complement.
GCCCAAGTGATTCTGTACTTTATTTTTATTGTGTTTTCAGTCTTCGTGAAACACCACATGAGTGTATTTTGCCCTTGCAGGAAATAACTACTTATATTAAATAAAAGTGTATTGTGGGAAGACATTTGAGAAAGGGGCTGTGGCTGGAGGGAGTCATAAAGGATGGGGTATTTGCAGGTGCTGGGTAATTAAGAACCAGAGGATAGCAGGCAAACTTGGAAAGCAGCTACTTTTGTCTTGTGATTCCATCTCTCTGTTCAGATGTGCGACTTTAATTAATTAATTTATTTTTATCAAAATTTGTTCTGCAAATGGTGTGCTTAACTAATAACATTAAAGTAGAAGTCACTAAAACTAGCTTAAAGTGACACTACTTAAGTCAGATTAAGACTACAAGTTTTAAACTACTAAGGAAACAGATCGCGTCTGGTGGATTCTCAAAGGAAATGGAAAAAATACTTTTTGAGGTAAGAAAATTCTCCACCCGCCCAGACACAGGAAGGAAACGTCTATATATGCTGTGTTTGTTTTAGATGCAACCCTTGTCTCTATTTCCATCCAGGGATTTAGAAAATAGGACACAATACATCTATGGTGCCACATGCAATTAGTACCCTGGTGAATTGCTAATGAGGCAACTCCAGCTCCAAAGAGGCATTCTAAATAAACCCAAGAATACATCACATCTCCACAAATTGCTCTTATAAATTAATAAATACATACACATGCACACAAAAATGAATATGAATTTTGCAAACAAGCCCTGAACGGCTAACCATGTGCAAACCAGATTAGGTGCTAAGGATGAGGCAAGCGGGAAGTCTCATGGTCCTAGTTATCACAGACTTCATTAGCAGGGGATCAGAGACAGGACACCCCACTGCAATATTGAAATAAAGAGAAAACGAACCCTGTTTTAGAAAGACAGGCTCAAAGCTGGAGATAGGACAGGTAGGATCAGAAGTGTGAGTGCTCAGTTCTCATAGATGGGTCAAGCTGGTATTTGATGTAGTACCAAAAATAAATAAATAAAAAAGGAAGAGATATTTCAGATAAACGAAAGAGTTGGAATAAAAGCAGGCAGGTAGAAAAGAAGTTTGAGGAGAAAGAGAACCCCTCTGTGAGGCCACAGAACGCTAGAGGTTATTACATAAAAGGTAGTGCTAGCGAGAAAGTTTTAGCCTTAAAATAATTTTAAAGAAAATTTTACACTTTAGTTAAAGGGTGGTCCATAGGCTTTTGTAACTGATTGTAAATGGAGGTTCCAAACTGAGCCAGTTACAATATAAGAAAGAAGGGGAAATCACACGAGATTACATGTTAAAGTTGCAATGTTGAGAAGCCCTTTGGTTCACATCTCATTTCAGAGCTGCATCAAATTAGACGGACAAGAACAACTTTAGAACAGCAAAGCCCAATAGAAATATGGGAGACAATAATGTGGATCATATATGTTAATTTTAATTTCTATAGTAGCCACACTAAACAAGTAAAAAAAGATAAAATTTAACAGTGAATTTGATCAATAAAATATATCAAAATATGATTTTTCTACATTAAATAAAGTCATTAATGAAATATTTTCGATTCTTTTTTCAAACTAAGTTACTGAGATCCACTCTGTTTTTTACATTAATAGCACATTTTGGTTTGAGTTGGCCACGGTTTAAACACTCAATAGCAATATGTGGCTATTGATTGCCCTATGGGATGGCACTTGCTCCCGCTAGTAGTAGAAAAGTCATCAAAGGCACTATTAACTATGATGTTGGTTACACTCATAGTTTCCCTTTACATTTAAATGAAGTTTATTTCTATTCTAATCCATTCCCCTCTTTTTTTTTAACTTTATTTATTTATTTTGAGAGGGAGTGGGACGGAGTAGGGGAGGGGGGAGGGGCAAAGAGAGAGGGAAAGAGAAAATCCCAAGCAGGCTCTGAGTTGTCAGTGCAGACGCTGATGCGGGGCTTGAACTCACAAACGGTGAGACCATGACTTGAGCCAAAATCAATAGTCAGATACGGTTAAGTACCTGAGCCCCCCAGGGGCCCCTAGTCCATTCCCTTCTATTACAAGTACTGAAAGTTTTGCCATGATTGTTGAATTTTTTCAAATTGCTTTTTCTACACCTGTTTACTGGGAAGCCCTTCATTCTTTTTCTCCCTTAACTATTTGATAAAATTCAGCAGTGACTTATTAAAATATGGGTAATATATTTTACCCTCTTTCTCTGAATTTTTATTATTTTTTTATTATTTGTTTTCAGAAAGAGACAGAGAGCGTGAGTGGTGGAGGGGTAGAGAGACAGGGAGACACAGAATCTGAAACAGACTCCAGGTTCTGAGCTGTCAGCACAGAGCCTGACACCGGGCTTGAACTCACAAGCCGTGAGATCATGACCTGAGCTGAAGTCCAAGGCTTAACTGACTGAGCCACCCAAGCACCCCTACCCTCTTTCTCTACATTAGGGAAATGCTTGGCTAATATTAGTACTAATGGTTCCATAAATATTTGACAAAGATAGCCTATAAATCTAATCTGGGATTGGAGTTTTCTTTGTAAAGATTGTAATGATAAATTCAAGTTCTTTAAGACTAATATTATCCCATTCATCTTATATTAGTTTTGTGAAATAGTGTTTTCAAAGAATGTGTTCATTTTTAGGCTCTGGCAATGGTGGCCATGGCTTGTTCATTGTAACAGGTGCCAGATGCTTCCCATTTACTTCCCATAGCCAATTCCCTTCTTTTGAGATAGTCTATCCATCAATATCCTCAGACTCAATCACCTTGGACCAAGCCCATCAAAAGCTCTGTTGGCAATGTCATTGGGACCATTTGCAACCTAATTAATCTATCTTTGTGGTGCCTCAAAACAGCATACACACCGCCTTAATTGCTACAACCTCACACCCACTGGGGACCACAAACAGAGAATAAGCAGACTCTGATGCACCCTGCAACTCCTATATTAGCATCATTTACTGAAAGATTAATGAGAGAAGCTGAGAAAGCCAGAAGTGTGGAATAAAACCATAGGTTTGTGTCTTAGAAAACTTCCCATTCCGCTTAAATAGAACAACTACTCAACTCTTAATATCATAGTCTTTTGGATAATATCAGGGCTTTTATTTTTTCATACACACTTTAGACACATTACTTATTCTCAATAAACTTTATAAAGTGCAAAACTTGAAAATGATATCATTTCAAAATTGAAACTAATGTTTCTTTAAATGTTTAAAATGCAATTTTATATGGAATATTCAATTTCAAAATTTTTTTGGAAATACATTCCTTTGCTGAAGATGTAAGTTATTAAGTTTAACATGTCTGACATACTGATTCTGAAAGAATGAATGTTTAGATCCTAACCTTTTTGTAAAATAACCATAGTAAAAAATTACATGGCAAAGAAGAAAATTACTAACTAGCTAGTAAATTCAATCTGTAAACCCCTACAAACAAATCAATAATAACAACAAACCCCCCCACAAAAATCAACAATAAAGTCCTTGTGTGCTTGACTTTGAATCCAAATTCCTTGGATGTGAAGCATTGTCATATCAACATTTCAGTGTTGTTAACTATACAACTTACTTATATATAATAAGAATGGCATATATATATATATATATGTATATATATATATATACATATATGTGTGTATGTGTATATATATATATGTGTGTGTGTGTGTATATATATATATATATATATAATACTATGTATGTTACATGTCATATCATATAGTATATAAAAACAATATTGATATATGTTTCAATTACTCCAATTATCAAAAAACAGATATTTGTTCTACATGACAATGTGCCAAACCCATTTCTTGAAATAAAATAACCCCTTATTGTAGCATGATTCAGTTTTACTTGTGAAAATTTCCTTCACTTTTAAAATAGCATATATATGGAATAAAGTCAAATTCACATGTAGATTGTGGTTTCCTCAAGCACTTTGAAGAACACAGATCTGCTGATTTGGAGGCATGCTTTGTACTTTTAACGTACGCTCATATCCCTGATGTTGAGTATGGTAGAGATAAGGAACTCTTGGCATAACTCAATCCCTCTAACTGTATAAGGATCATATGGAGAATGACTGCCAAGATAATTTGAATCCACTAGGTCATTCAAAGTAGCCTTTTGTTGTTAAACCCCCTTTTCTCATATGTACACAGAAATAGATTACACCTCATTTATTATCAAAAAAAAAAAAAAAACCCACAAGACAACATGGGTCAAATCATGCCAATCCTTATATAAGCTAACATGGTTCCAGCGGTAACTTTCAAGATGCTCCTCACATTCTTTTTATATATCCATGATTATATGACGTATTTTGTCTCTGAGAGATAAATAAACTAACACTGTAGATTTTCAGTTCTTAAATTATGTGAGCAAGACAGAAAATAATCAAAAATTTCCACAAGATTTGTAGAGGTTCTGAGGTTTGTGGAAGAAAACCATAGCACATTAGAAGCCCATCTGAGGAAATAACCAGCTAGTATAAAAAGAGTTTATACTATTTGAAATGTACATGTGTGCATACACATGTAAACACACACAGAGAATTACTGGTGAACTAAATGTATATGATGCTGAGCTTCATGGAAGTTGTATACTAGGGGGAGAGAATAGAAAAAACAAACAAATGATTATAATTTTAGGTGCTCTAACAATATTAAGACAAAAAGGGCACAATTTTCTAAATTTTATTGATCTAGAAATGAGACACACCATGTAAACAGAGGAGCATATTTTAATGTGTGGGGTTGTACTACTGATGCATTTTGAAAAAATAATAATGATAAATTTTATAATAGTCAAGGAATTTGATGAGACAGGAGTCTAGAGGAGGGATTCAGACATGGCATGTATCTTACTATAATCATGTAATAGGTTTTATGGGATATTCTACAAGGTGAGTCTTCATACTGTGGTCAGAATAAACCACTAAATCACCTCATGCAATGGAGTGCAATACCACTTCATGCCACTATTTTTAATTGTCTTCTCATTTAAAAAAATTAGTTGAAGTATAATGTCATACAGTGTTATATTACTTTGAGGTGTACAACATAGTAATTTGACTATTACATACATTATGAAATGTTCATCAGGATAAACGTAGTTGCTGTCTGTCACCACACAAAATTATTACAATATTATTGACTATATTCCCTATACTGTACTTTTCATCCTCATAATTTATCAATTTCATAACTAGAAATTGGTATCTCTTAATACCCTTCACCTACTTTGCCTATCCTCCCATCCACCTCCCTTCTGGCAACTACCAGTTTGCTCTCCATTTTTATATGAGCCTGTTTCTGTTTTGTCTATTTCTTTTGTTTTTTAGATTCCATATACAAGTTAAATCATGTAGTATTTGCCTTTCTTTGACTTATTTCCCTTAGCATACCCTGGGGGAAAGGGATTTGGGGTATAAGATGAGAGATAACGAGACCAAATAGACGGCTATTTCAGTAGTTTGGATAAGAAATTATGTTTCCAGGGGCGCCTGGGTGCTTCTGTCAGTTAAGTACCTGACTCTTGATTTAGGCTCAGGTCATGATCTCATGGTTCTAGCCCTGCATTGGGCTCTGTGCAATTACTGTGCTAAACGCAGACCCCGCTTAGGATTCTCCCTCTCTCCCTCTGTCTCTGCCCCTCTCCCACTCACACTCTCTGTGTCTCTCTCAAAATAGATAAATAAACTTTAAAAAATAAGAATTATGTTTCTAATACTTATCTCATAGAGTAGGATAGAAGGTAGCAAACACGTGAATTAGAATGAGTCAGATAACCTAAACAATTGGATATGCTGTGAAAGATTATGAAAGATAACAAATATATCTACCTCTCTGCTAAAAGAGATCTCTTGGATATTCCGTGTCATTACAGGTGCACATTACATTTAGTGATACTCCAACATAAAATGGTTTGCTAAACAACCACATTCTCTTTAAGTTACACCTAAAATTCCACAACAGAATTGTACAAAACTGTATTCCTGTGCCGGATTAGGAAGGTGGTTTTCTCTCTCAGAACTACTGAATCTATAGAATTCAAGGCATTTTTCACTGAAGTTGCTGACTTTTGCCATGAAATGTTTCAGAAAATAATCAGGACTCTAAAAAGAAAGAGTATTTTTTTTTAATGCACCAGCACAAAAATTCTATGTCCCATTTAATGTGGGTGTTCTGACAGTGCAGTCAAGTTAGATTAATTGTAATAAACAAAAATTGTCACTAAAGCTCTCAGCTTATGCCATCTAATATTGTGTGAATACATTTTATTTCCTAACATTATGAAACAGCCAAGAGTATAATAAATTACTTACCTAAGCCCTTTGAGGATTTTTGCATAATTTACCAAAACAAATTGATTTTAGTGGAAAAGCTGCTAATTTACATGGGTAGGAAGTGTTTTCCTTGGTGTGATGAATTTAATTTCAATTTCCCTGTTTGCATGAATTCACTCCAGTAATTCATCACTGTTAGATTAAACTACAACTATGTTATACTTGAGTAAGTCCCTAACATTCAATATATATGAATGAAAGTAAATTGCCTTTATCATATGGCTATATCGTATATATATGATTGTTAAAGTATCTTTTTAATAGAATAAATACTTTTTTCAAAGGTTAAACAATGACATGCATAATTTTAAAATATGAACAAAGTAGTTTTTTTTTTTTTACTTATTAAATTGTAATTCAAATTTGTTGGGTTTTGTTTTTGTTTTAAAGAATATGACACACATTTATAGGGTGCTGAAAATGCACCAACCTATGTGCTAGGTGTTTTACATTTGTCGTGTTATTTTCTTTTCTAACTTCTCTATGATGTACAGTTTATTGGTCCCTTCTGGAATTAAAGCTAGAAAAAGAAAAATTCTTAACATCTCTTTGTTAAGAGGTAGTTGGAGCCTCACTGAGTTATGCCATCTATCTGTTTCCAGTTACATGGCCTCTCTTCTCTCATATAATATGTTGAAGTATATTTGTCACTTAAGTGCCCTGGCCTACTATTATGCATATACATGCATATTTATGAATACACACACTTATGTGGATGTATGTGTGTATTTATATACACATCCATACCTCTTTTTCAGAGCAAAGTTTTGCTTAGATTTCACAGAACACACCTGGCATATTACAGACCTTGAACAATTCTTGTGACATATTATTTAAGACTAATACCTTAAAATTTTTTTCTAGCAAACACTAGCCATTTATTGCTAAAACAAACAAACTAAAAGCAAAACAAAACCCTAAGAGCTAGCTTAAAACAACCATCATTTATTATCTCACATGGGGGGTTTATGAGGGTCAGGATGTAGGAGTGGTTTAGCTGAGTGGTTTGGGTCTAGAGTCTCTCAGGAGGTTGTAGTTAAGCTGTTGGCTTGAAGGCAGTCATCTCAGGGCTTAACTGAGGCTGAAGAATTAACTGCTAAGCTCCTTCATGTCACACTGTCAAGTCTAAGTTCCTCACTGGCTTTTGGCCACAGATCTCTGTTCCTTGCCATGTGGGCCTCTTCCTAGAAAGTCTATGTGTCCTCATGACATGGCAACTTGCTTTGCCCAGAGTGAGGGATTTAAGAAAGCTGGTGGACCAGAGAGAGTCCAAGACAGGAATGGCAGTCATATACAATCTAATCTCACACATGATATACACAAGCTTTTGGTCACACAGTCCAGGTCTGGTACCGTGTGGGAGGAAACTATGCGGAGGTGTGAACTCTGGGAGGCAGACAAGAGTGGGGCCATCTTGAAGGCTGGATACCACGAGGACCAAGTGTAAAGATATCCACAGCAAAATTAAAATGTTGTAGCTAACATAAAATAGTCCACATGAAGAAAGTCTGTCTCTAATGCTGCCAAGGTCTTCAGTGGTTTAGAAATAAAGTTGCTCTCTCATCATGCTACATCTCGACGATTAACATAATTTCATAAGCAAAATGTGCAGTAATACATAATGTTAAGTACAGGACAGAATCTTTTGACCCAGAAAGATCTAAGCTTTCCAGAGGCTATGTTTGAAACACTTCATAAAATTTGGTCCCTCTCTTTGATCACTTTGATAAGCAGAGAACATTTTATATAATACTGGCGGTAATAGGACTTAGCTGTCAGAACAATTCTACTAGTATACCAGTGAAGAATGCTTTAGATTTCAGCTCATGTAAAACCTGATTACAGTGGTTTAAACATCTAGTGGGAGGGAGGTGGTTGTTGGTTTGGGTTCAAATTTGGCTTCTTTCCAAAACTCTGTAACTTTTCCCAAAGGCTTACATTTTTTTAATGTCCATCTCATCTATTCCATCTGCAGATATAATTTCCAGATTCACTTCTGGCATTCGATTCACGTGAGGCAGTGCAATGCCAGCTACAACTTTTGATTTTATTAGGAAAGTGAAAGCTTTCTTAATGTCACAGCATCTTTCCAATTCTACCTCCTTTGCCAAGATTAACAACAATGAAAGTAATCATGATAGCTTACACGCACACAGCACTTACTATTGCTAGGCACTATTCTAAGCATGCTTTATATAATAATTCATGTAAACATCTATCCTGCTGTAATCATGTGTGATAGAAACTCTGGCTTTCCACTCAACAGCAAAAAAACCCGAGGTCATTCCTTGCCCAAAGTTGTACAGTTGGTGAGTGGGAGAGATTGGACTTAAACTCAAAAGCTTGCTTTCATAATTCATACTGTTAATTGTAATCCTAGAGAAATATATCCGCCCTCTATGGCTGCAGGGAGGTGGGGCCCTGTATATTAAGCTTTTCTGGGTTTTCAACTGGAAATGGCAAGGAATACTAGGATTAGGGAATGGGAGTTAGGTCTGCCAAATCACCTTGTCTGCTACAGTCATGTGTTTATGAAGACTGTTTAAGGTTAGATTTCTTCATGGATAAAATGGTGGCAAATGCATCCTTTACCTATTTTAGGCCATGCAATATTAATTACTCTTAGGCAACTAGGAGCCGCAAAATCTTTCTGTTAGTCATGATATTAAATATAAATTATTCTAAGGTACTTTTCTGAAAAGAAGATAGAGTATAGATGGTAAGCAAGAGATGATTATAATTCCTGAATTAGTTGGTAAATTAAAATACATGTACTCATAATTGCATCAACTTTTGTGTTTTAAGTTCAGTAAGAATTGCTTTTTGGATGTCCTGTATTTCTCTCTGTATTGCCTCTTCTCTCTGGTGTCAGGTAACTGCACTAGTGAATCACAAAGACTGCTTTACCTACAGAAGGCTTTCATTGTAAGTGCCAGCAGGAGTGTAAGCCCTTGCTTGCTGACTTCTCATTAACCATTAGAATGGACATCCCCCTCACTTCCAAAACAGGCGTAGTGTCAACTTTACCCATTAAGGACTTATTGGGAGGCATCTTCAGTACGTTCCAAATATTGATTGAATGCCTCTTGATCTTACTATCAGTTGTTGGAGCTAGAGAGAAATTATGTATTAACATGAACCAAGGTAAGGGGAGCTGCAAGTGCATATGTGTTCACTGATCTATACTGTTCATCTTAATGTCTGTGTCCTGACATTGAACAGAAGGCCTTACCTTCCTGGAGCTGAATCATCATCAGGGCTGAGTTGTGATTAAATAATGGGAGATACCCAGAACTCAAAACAGTGACACATAACAGCCTCACCCGTTGTCACATTCATATGTATTGCAGCATGCAGATAAATTTGTAGTGGCCTTCAACTAAATAAAGAACATTTAGTAAGCTCTGGTTTTAAGCAGAACACTACATTGCAGGAAGATTTGAAATGTATATCTAACTGTATCTGGACTTCTGAGAATTGAGACATTTACTGAATACTTACTGATCAATGGACTGAAAATGAGATTAAACAAATATAAAATTCTCTAGGTACCCATTCAGTCAAAGATTTACTGAGTGCCCCCTTTGCCAAGCCCTAGGTGCTCAGGATTCAAGAAAAGATGAAACCTCTGTTCCAGAGTAGATTTCAGGGCCTAACAGGGGAGACAAACACAATGAATGCTGACTGAAATGTCTTATGTGAGAGGAATTCCTAAAGCAGTTTCAACTCCAGCAGGAAAGATATGATGAGTGCTATAGCCCATCATTTTACCCTTAGTTCCACTCATAAAGGCAGTTCTCAGTAAATGTTCATGGATGGAAAGATTAATAAATGCACGAAAACAAGGAGAGGAGGATATGTTATTGGGGTATAGATTAGAGCCATTTATTAAAGTATTTGGGGCAGCCCAAGAAGGGTGGTAAGAGTGGTAGTTATCATGCCTTCATAGACAAGATGGAGACACACAGGCGAGGAAGTAGGAGAAAAGCAAATGAGGCTGGGAGAATGCAAATACCAAGGCACACAGATGAGGGAGCTCCTTCTGGGTTCAGAAAATTGGTTCCATTCCAGAAATCAGGATTTCTATATCAGCCTGAAAATAATAGAATAGGTATTCCTGTTATATAAAAGTAGGAAAAGCAGAAATAATTTAAAAATTACGACTTAAATTAAGTACTAACAGAGGAGTTTATCTTTATGTGAGGTTATAAATAGAAAACCCTTGTCAGATTCACACAGGACATAACATTCATTTCAGGATGTTCTTCTATGATGAGGAAAGGTTGGGTGAGTACGGAAAGAATGGTTGGGAATGTTTTAAATTGTCATGCATGATTTTAAAAATTCAAGGTCAAAACATATTTTGTTGGCCTTTTACATGCATAGAAAATCACTTTAATTCTGTTGAATATATTGCCCAATGAATATTTGAATATTTCCCCAAAACAATAGCTATTATAATCTTTGTTGATATCATGTCTTAGACACTTAGCAATAAATGTGTCACACAAAAGAACTTTAAATTGCCAACATTTATTAAATGCCTATTAAATTTCCATGGGACTAGGGGATTAGACCATAAAAAGATGAATAGCAATAGGTTCAGACTGGGAAAGAAATCAGTTTTGCAGTGGATGTGGAGGGGTTGAGGATAGCACTACAAAGCAAATTAATGGCTAAGTATTATAATAATTGTTATATCACCAGTATGGGAATGGCTAAAGAAGTCATAAAGAAGGAGGCACAAATTATCTCTGAGGGAAATGGAGAAGACTGTAAAAGTCAAGGTATTTAAACTAGAGGGAGGAGCATCTGGGTGACTCAGTAAGTTAAATGTCTGACTCTGGATTTCAGCTCAGGTCATGATCTCATGGTTTGTGAGTTGGAACCCCGCATCAGGCTTTGTGCTGACAGCTCAGAGCCTGGAGCCTGCTTCGGATTTTGTATCTCCCTCTCTCCCTCTCTCTCTCTTTGTGCCCCTCCCCTGCTTGTGCGCGCTCTCTCTCTCTCTCTCTCTCTCTCCCTCCCTTAAAAATAAACATTTTTAAAAATTTTTAATAAATAAATAAACTTTAACAACAAACAAACTATATGGAAAAGATGAGTAAAATGTCAAGAGGCAAAGAAAGGACAGAACATTTCTCAATTCATGACTACTGCGCACACACAGAGGAAAGGCAGAGAAATACAAATATTCAGGAAGAGTTAGTATCACGGCCTGAGTGAACTACAGGGAGTTTGAGAGGGACCAGTAGAAGACAGACACTGGAGTTTGCAATATGCATCCTACTGTGATGGTTTAGACACAGTAATCCTTAGAAGTAGTTTAACATGTTTCTTCCTGACCTCAGTCTTCAGTATCTCATGTGTCTTCTTGTTCTTAGTGTCTAGAAAGACATGATGCATTCACTTTTGAAAGCTGAGATCAGTCATATTTGGACTGGTGCTAAGGGAGAGATCGTAAAGCAGCCTGATCTGTTCTTCATAGTTACCTTCCATAGAAGCCAGATCACAAAGTGAGAATATGCTGGCCACAGGAATCATATTAATTCGCTACAAGAAGAGAATTGCATGATAATACTGAAAAAAAATTGCAGAATAGCTAGTATTTCTCATTCAGATCTCTAAGCATGAAAATGTTGGGAATCACTTTTTAAGTAAAAAGAACCACCTTATTGACTTATTGGTGACCTATAATAACTTAATAACTTAATCTGCACAAGACTTCTGCATAGACATGTAATGAGATGGGTGCTTGCAGAGTGCTGTGTTTATTTAGCTTTGGCCTTATAAAGCAACAACATTTGCATATTTCTCTCAATTAAGTATTGTACTGACATACTTAATTAAAACTATAAAGGGCACTGACAATATTTCATTCTTTTAATGAAAGAGGAGACATATTATACAGTTCAGACTGTTTCTGTATTTAATTTTCCTGACTTTTTTACTGCTCAAACTGTGCTCCTTCTCTGAATGTTGTCAATTAGGATGAAAAGAAGGAAAATTAAAGTCGCTCTTGAAAATGCACTTGTGTTTGTTTGTGGAATCTGTGTACATTCAGAAAGTTGTGATTTGCATATTTCATGTATAATTAGGCCCAGGAAAAGCGAGCACTACAAATCCTAGGGCAGTTTCACACTCTACCAGCATCTTCTTTGTCATTATTGGGGATTCATGTCTGAAGTCATCGTCTCTCCTTCAAAAGTGTCACATTAAAATTTTTTTTGAATTAACTTTTTTTCTCAGAAAATTACGGATTCTTTTAAATTTCTAGCAATACAGTGAAATATATTTACGGACATATATTATGGTGATGGTGATGGTGCTAGAACAATGCACGTTGAGATAAACAGGGTATAATAAAATATGCACGGGACTTGGTCCTGGAAACCAGTAGGAGCCACGCCCTTCCATTATATTTATGAAAGCTTTGCATAGGCCATAGCTATGTCATCAATAAAATGGAAATAATGGCACATATTCCATTGACTGTAATATCAAATGGAGAATGTCAACCACTTAATGTACATGTAAGCACTTTGTAAACTGTTACACATCGAACAAATGTAATACTATTTTTTGAGGTTATAATCTCCTTAAATCAAGAAGGAGACAAATTAATGACTTCTGGTCAAAAGAGACTTACAAGTCTAGTGGGAAAGACAAATCTATAAGCCACCATAATTCAAGTAGAATGGAATGGATAATATATTAGAGAAATAAAGCAAGTGCATAAATATGGCAAAACTGCTTACAATCCATTTGGCTTTTGTGGATGGACCTCTTTGGGATAAGACCACTGGGGACAGATTAGGACCAGAGGAAGTAAAATTTCATGGCAAAAGAAGATCAGGAAATTTTCATTTGAATCCATGATTAAAGGAAGAATGAGATTTTAATATTTCCAGAAAAATAAATCTATATCTGTATTATCAAGTACGTTAGCAGCAAATTTCTACGTGGTTGCTTCTGGTTTTGTGTTAGATCCTTTCTGAATTGCTATGAAGAGTCAGTTGTAAACATTTTCAGTGAGCTAAGAAAGAAGGATATTCTTAGATTTTCTGTGTCTGTGGTGTGCATGTATGTACGTGTGTGTGTGATTGTTTCTCCCTCACTTCTAACCCTGTCTCTTTCTTTCTCTACTTCTCTCTTGTGTGCACACATACATAGACCAATCATTTTTTAAGGTCTACATTCTCTATTTTAGAAGAGTGAGATGAGACAATTATTGACCTCTTGGTGACTTTAAAGTATCTTCTCCACATAACATATTCTGAGTGCCACATATTTCAATTAATCAATATGTGCAAGGGATTTATTTCAATTGATTAATATCCATTCCCTTTTCCCTTTACCGGGCATACCTGGGTGCACTTGGCAGGGTTTGTTGAGTGAATTAAGCTTTGGACTGTTGACTCACATGGTTGCTTCCAGATGAGATTATATGAGTATCCATCACCGTTGGCCCATCATTGTACATTTAATGATATCACGGCATGTTGGCATATCCTTCAAATAAACAGTCATGATTGGGACTAGGGGTGACCTATGATTGAGGTACTAGATAAGAAAATTGTGCTCTAATCTGTAATCTGAGGTCTAACACTAACATAAGACACCTATGCAAGAAGAGAATGAATAACATACAAAAATCCAAAGGCGAGTGATAATATAACACATGGGATCAAGAACACAACGAGTTGGTGAAACACATGTATGAGTACTGAGGTAAACAGTTGGGACAAACCTAATAGACAAGTATCATGAAGAAGCTGAATTATTTGTAGCTTTCAAGTGCATTTTGAGGTTAACTGGACCATGTGTGTTTGGGATTGTACCTTGTCTGCTCTGAGTAACTGAGAAACCATAATTGAAACAGCATTGGTTTCCAAGCATCCCTAAATGGTTGTCAACAACACTGTGGCCAAGTTGCTCCAGATGTGGTGGTCAGCCTCTCTAAATCCCCTAGAATTTTTTCTTGTCCTCTTATCTGCAATAATTCTGTGTTTGTTCTCAGGAACAGAGTGAAGGTGAGGGTATCACAAATTCAAGGGAGAGAGTCTAACAAGTGGTGATATTAGTGGCTGGAGGGGAGATGGGCTTCTTGGATCCTTTGGATACCAGCAGCAGCAACAGCAATGATGCAGTAGTCACTGGGCAATTAATATGAGACATGTCCTGTGCAAAGTACTTTAAAGAAATAGCTCATTTAATACCCCTGGAAAATTCATGAAGGAGAGTCTCCTACTAATCTCATTTTATACATGAGCAAACTCAGGCTTTGAAACATTTTTCTATAGTTAAACAAGATTTTATTCAAAGAGTCAGAATCCAGAGCTATGAAGGAGCCTATATTCTACAATGCTTTATAGTTGGCTATTTGTTTACTTGATTCTGAGGGTTTTGATCATAAAACATAGACATGATTCTGATCAGACATAGGTTTTTTGAATTGCCTCACATTTCATCATCCAATCCCTGAATTCATAGCATGCTACTTTTGTTCTTTGCCTTTGCTGGCCCCCAGGGTTGCCAAACCATGTGCCAAGGTACCCTGGAGCACTACAGAGCTGCACAGAGGTTCTGCAAAAACATTTTACACTTTTAAGCAGTGCTTAGCATTTGTTAGAAATCCTCTAAACTGTAAATCTGGGGTAGCTCACAATTTAAAATTTAGATTATTTTATATTCTTTTTTTTTTTTATTTTAATTTGTACTGCCCTGAAGGATTAGGGAAGCCCCTAAGGGGAGTGCTAGGAAAATGGGTCCTGGAGGAATGGATGGGAACATTTCCCAGGGGAGGAGAGGTCACAGGATATATACCTTTGATGACATCGTATCTTTGCAAACAGTACCACCAAAATCAACATGGAATAGGTAATAAGAATGGTGGTATACAGTTTAATAACAAGGATTCCAAAATTGTGCAGCACACATCCTATTAGTAATAAATTGTGGTTTGTTAAGGGTTAGATTATAATTATTTTCTTCCAATTTATATGCATTTTAAAAAATGGCCATTAAGTTCTTAAGAATACTTGGGGCACCTGGGTGTCTCAGTCAGTTAAGCGTCCGACTTCAGCTCAGGTCATGATCTCACAGTCTGTGAATTCGAGCCCCGCATCAGGCTCTGTGCTGACAGCTCAGAGCCTGGAGCCTGCTTTGGATTCTGTGTCTCCCTCTCTCTGTGCCCCTCCCCTGCTCATGCTCTCTCTGTCTCTGTCTCAAAACTGAATAAAAACATTAAAAAAAAACACTTTTAAAAAGTTCTTAAGAATACTTATTATGCTGTTTGGTTCTAACTATGCAATGATATGAATTATTAGATATTTCTTTTTTTGCGTAAAGACAGCATGCAAAGGTTTCTAAGAAAAGGGTACTGAAACTGAAGAAAGTATGTCAACCTGTGAATGAGCCTTTTTCTGAGTTTCCTGAGGTAGATAAGTGCTAAACTCTGGGCCTCATGTGCCAAGTTCTGTCCATACAGAATTTCCTTTGTCACTTTTAGACTTAAATATAAATCCACAGGTCTTCATGATGGCCACCAAAGGGCCCCTGAAACAATTCATCATACAGTAGCGTGCATTCTCTGTTGGATCCACCCTGGCCAATGGCAAGCAGTGGATACAATGAGGCCATGCAAGTAAATTCCATTTCCTTTCTCTCTTTCATGGACCCCTTTGAGGGACACTTTTTCTTGTAGCTCTTCCCAACTTGGTCAAGTCACGTGAACACACCCACTAAGGGAACAGCTGTGTCTCCTAGAATCTGCCTGTGAGAAAGTGGCCAGAATATGAAACATGACATTATAGAGCTTCATATGTTTCTTTAAATTTCCTTTCTCATCACCACTATTGTCCCGGTTTTTAACCTTACAAACCAGTGTTGACACTTATATTTTCTCTAGCCTTGCTTTCTAGATGACCAACACTAAGATAGCATCATCACCCGCTCAACCAACCAAAAGGACCAATTTTTTTTTTCATGGGACTTAACTGACAGTCTTTAGATTATAGGTTCTCAAAATATCAAGGCCAGAAAAGGAGTTTGAATGTTTCCCAAACATCTCTTTGAGAAAAGATTCCCAAATGCAATCTTTTTTTAGTCTTTGGAATCTTTCCAAAACATCCACTGTCTCATGGACTCATTGACAAATTTCAGTGACATCAAACTGACTGCATTCTAAGGCAGCCCCATTTTAGTTTTTTGAAAATCTTTACAACACAGTCACATTATGGCTATTTGTCTTAAAATTCACACATCAGAAAAACAGTCCAATGGATGGCATTTCAAGTTACTTTATCCTTCTGATTTTAAAGAAATCATTACATTCAGTTTTGCCGTATTAGAAATGTTCACCTAAATCCAAAAGGAAAGAATAGAGCATTTGCTGAGCTCTATTTTTACACTGGTAACAAAGATAGGGCCTCTAAGTATGCTAACACATTGATTCTCAAAAGTATTTGATGACGTGGGTACTGAGGTCAGAGCTGGTAAGTTGCATAGGCTTCAAAACTAGAAAAAGAGGAATGTAGTTTTATACCCCCGTTTACCTACTTCTAGACAAGGTGATAAAATGGGCACTTTTTGAGCTGAAAAGCTATACACTTTAAATTGTTAATAATCTGCTTACACAATGCTTTCTAATAATGAGCTCCAAATGATAAATTACCTTCTTCATTACATGGGAGTTCAGTCTGCCACACAGGGGGAAAAGAAAAAAAAGATACAGATGCACTCTGCTTATTCATTACTCCTATTGAGCTTTTTCACACTGAGCTTTCCCACTGACTTCTGAGGCACTGAACACAGAGAGCATTAAAAGGCCACAATCTGATCTTGCTTTGCCCCCTGTTGTGCTAATCTGAACTCCCTTGAAGCTCTTGTGAATTCAATATGAGCTCAGTTGAGTTCAACTTCTCCAGGAGGAAGAGTGCGCTGAGTATCTGGATCCCAGTCAATGGTGCATCTACTTAAAAGTTTGAAGTCAATATTTTTGAGCCTGAATTCTTCAATCGTCAGTCAATATCTCTCTGTCTTTTTTTTCGCTTCATTCCAAACATGTGCGATTGCAACTGCATTTATCCCCAGTTCTTTCAGAAATCAGTCTGGTTAATGATCCTGATTTAAAAGTCATTACTGCTAACAACTAGTGATATTTTGCTCTTCACATTTCAGCTTTCACAAGTGTTTAAATGAAACATTTTGATCACTCAAATGACAATAAAAGTTCTCATTACAGGCATCAATTGGATTCTCAGAATTTTGCATGCTGATCTGTTGTGGACTCTATCACCAAAGTCATTAACATGGTGTTTAAAGTTCACCTCTTTTGGTTATTAAAATTGGTAGAAATGGATTTTTTTTTGTAGATAACATGCAATAAACTGATGTACATTCTTTTTAGCCATCAGGTAAATCCCACCGGCCATCCTCATTAATGGGTATATGCTCTCTAACATCATTCCTCTCTCCTGTTATTTTTTTTTCCTAACTATGAATCTTGTTTTGTTTTTGGATTCTGGACATGGTGATATTAAGACAAAATAGATTAATTTATTCCATGATTAGCACACTGGTGTATAGTAGCTGTCATAAGCATGAAATAGCACCTCTAAATACATGCATATGTCATAATTATTATCATACCTGCTATTGTTACTTTCATTCACTCATTTTGACCTCCAGGCAAGAGGCAGCCATTTGCAGGGCCTAACTGGCTGGAGGATAAAATGTGTTTATAGCACAACTGCCTAAGACGGTGGGAAAAAGCCTGAATTTAAAGCAAAATGTAACAAAATAACGACCTACACTTCCCATCTCTACCTTGCAGAATTTCATTGACAAAAATGACAACCTGAATTTACAAGAAAAGTGATGTTATTGAAATTAACACTATGTTGGGCTCTTTCAAACACAGATTTTTCTCAGATATGATCAACCTGGCTGTCAGGCTATTGTGGAAGTAAGGTATTATGGACTGAATGTTCATGGTCCCCTGAAATTCATATGTTGAAATCCTAACGCTCCATGTGATGGTATTTGGATCCATGGCTCCTACGATGGGGTTATTGTATTTACCAGAGGAAGAGACTAGAGCTGTCGCTCTGCCATGAGAGGACCCAGTGAAAAGACAACTGTCTGTAAACCAGGAAGAGGTCCAGGAACTGGCACCCTGATCTTAGTCTTCTAGGCTTCCAAACTGAGAGAAATAATTTTTTGTTGTTTAAGCCACCCAGGTCATGGCATTTTGTTACATACAGTAGCCTAAATCATAAAAAAAAAGAAAATGGGGGAAGAAAGCAGAGTAGATTCCTGGACACCTAAGACTTTAATCTTGGTACTACTATTCCAAGAACTCCATAGACTTTCCAGACCTGAAGGGCAAGTGCATATTGATCCTACAGCAGCAACATTAAGATATGGATTCGTATCCAGCTTCTACAGATTTGAATCCAACTGTACAACTGTCTAGATCTATAAAATGAAGTAAGTTACTTAATGTTTCTGATCCACAGTTTCCTGAACTATATAATGGTGACCATAATAATTCTATAGGGTTAACCTGAGTTTTGAATGAGATGTTATAATTAAAATCATAAGTTTATTGAATACAATATCATTTGCATTCAATGAATTGTACCTTTTATTATTACTGTTTCTGTGAATCGGTTGATAATTACATCCAGTTTATATTTATATATTTCTCTGTACTTTTGGTCTCCTTTTCTCTTGCTCTATTTTTCTTCTTTTCTGTGAGTTCAACCTACAGAATTGTTCAGGGAAAAATATTTTTTGTTAAGTTTATCATGATTCATGTAAAGTTTTCCAATTAGGCAGATTTTGTATACAGGTCATCCCATGGGCTATCAACCTATATGCCCAAGCTATCAATCACTGCCTTACTTATATTACAAAGCATGGCCCACTGAAGCAAATACATGATGGTAGAGCCACATGGCCAAAAAACACTGTGTCTAACACACAAGATATTGCCTGATCATTTCTCTTAGGAGATAGAGTCTGAGATTAGACCTTCACAAATACCTCTACAATGAAGTCATCGAACCTGTTTGTGACAAATACAACCATGGCTGATTTTCAACACACTGATTGTTGTAACAAGAAGTTACAGTCTTCCCCTAGTATTTTTTTTTTTTTTTTTTTGTCAAGCCCAACTTAAAGAAATCTGTGTTAAGAAGAAAGAACTATAGGGCAGAGCCTTGAAGTGCTCTGAAAAGGGAACCGTGGAGAAAATTAATGGTTAGGAGGAGGAAATGGTAACAAAGATAAAGGATAGTTACTCTCTAAAAACAAAACCAAACAACATAATAGATAGGACTGGAGTACAGACTCAGCTGGCCTTTATTTAAATAGTCTAGTCAATCCATCAATCAATGGCTGTCCTGGGACCAGATCAGTCCCAAGAAAAACATTTGTGTGAGAGACAAAGACTCTGTGTTTGTGTTTTTATGTATGTGTGTTGCAGGAGTGCTAACAACACTAACTCTGTCTTTAGCTCTCCATCTTGTTCATGCCTGTGCAATGACCTCCCTCAGGGCTATATATTTCAGGGCTATATATATATAGCCTCAGGGCTATATATTATAAATAACCTCCCATGGAGGTTAATTGTGCCCTGAATGGAATGTGGGAAGGCTTGTTTTGATCGTCCCTAAAGTGGTGCACAGAAGTTTCCACTTTAGGTACCTAGTAGAGCTGATTGGTACACAGAAGTTCCCACTTTAGCTAATTAGTGAAAAGGCTGGTGCAGAGAGGGGCCCATTTAGCTAACCAGTAGAGATGGTCAGCACACATATGGCCCCACTTTGAATAACTAGTAGAGATCCTGTGGCTCACAGATGGTGCCACTTTATAACTACCCCGTGACCTCCTCGCCATGCTTCTTATTCTGTAAAAGCTGTGGGCTTAAGCTCTGGTTTTGTCAGAAAATGGGGGCAGAGAATAACTGCAGGGTGCCTGTCTCATCAGACTGCCTGAATTCCTGGTAGGTAAGTTATCCTGAGTAAAACCCTGTATAAATGGTGTGGAGTGGGTTGTATCATTTCTCAGTGTCAAAGTGACTTCTCAGTCTGGAGGATACTTTACTGAGCCTCCTTTGCCTTCTAACCTGTGTATTTAAAGGAGACAGAAAAGGATAAATAGTTTTTTTTCTGGTACTACCCTTAGGAAACTACCAAAGAACTCAATTGCTTTAGCCTTATATTTTTAATGTTATTTATTTATTTTTGAGGCAGAGTAAGTGCGTGCCCGCACTTGGGTGAGCTGGGGAGGGGCAGTGAAAGAAAGAATATCCCAAGCAGGCTCTGTCCTGGAATTCATGAACCATGAGAGCGTGACTTGTGCCAAAATCAAGATTCAGAAGCTTAACTGACTGAGCTACCCAGGCGCCTCTCAATTGGTTTAGTCTTATATTTGTTTTGGTGTTTGTGAAATCATTTTTGAAAAGAAGGAAAAACTGGTATCTAGGGGCTAATTTAAAAATGTCTGTCTTTCTAATAACTAAGTCATGGGTGTGATGTATAGCATGATAACAATACTTAATACTGTGTTGTATATTTGCAAATTGCTAAGACTGAGATCTCAAAAGCTCTCATGACAAAAAAAAAAAATTGTGACTGTGTGGTGGTGGATATTAATGACTTATTGTGGTGATCATTTTGCGATAAATGCAAATGTCGGATCATTATGTTGTACACCCGAAACTAACGTTGTATATCAGTTATACCTCAAGTAAATAAGTTATGGGCTAAAGACATGGACTAAAATCTAATACCTACATTAAATACTAATTTTCCTTAAGTGCTGAAAAAATGAGCATTAATATATTACATAAAAATTTCCTTTTTGTATTGTGATTAATTTTCTCTTGTGTCTCGGTGAAATGTTCTATTTACTAATAGCACATAAACACGGAGATAGATGAACAGGCAATATTTTGAAACTCAAGTCACTAGTGATCTTATGAGGAACATAGAGGTGTAATGACTTAAAATAATTTGAATATATAGGATGGTGTGGGATCATGGAGCAAAGAAAGCCTCTTCTTCTTGAGTTCATAAGTATCAGTGACTTGGTTGATGTAGTTTTTCCAAAACAAGGAAATTTAGTTTCCTATAGTAAACTTGATCCTGGTTTGATCACTGGAGTTTGGCTGAAATGAACAGTTTTTGTAATCACTTCAAGAATGCGTAAACAATCAAAATAGATTTTGGTACTTGAGCACATTTCATACATAGATACTGGAGGAGAGAGATGTTTTTCGTGCCTTGGAAGGCTAAGTAGGTAAGTAGTGATGTGAGGCTGACAATGATAATCTTAGTGAAATACATAGAATTTTGTTTTAGGGTGTGAAAATTAGAAACCCATACTTGTATGCAGAGGAGAGACAGGAAGAAAGAGGCTGCTGGGGAGACTGAAGTTTCTACCATACCAGATCTGATCTGATAGAAACTCATAATGGCTGTGTTTTTCCTGCTACACTGAGCTGAGCCTGTAGACGTTTGATCACCAGAGTTCTGGCTAATACAACATTGATATGTGATCATTAACTTCTAGACTTAATTTCTAGTTTCACCGGTTTTCCACTAGTGTCATTTTCCATTCCAGGATCCAGTCCAGAACACCATATTGCATTTATTGAGCTTCTGAAGAAGAGGATGAAACATGTCAAAATCCTTTAGGGCCATGATACCATAGTCAAATGACTATTAATCCCATTTTTCTTCAAGATGTTGGGTTTCTTTTAATCCTAGAAATAGGAGATTTCAGTGACAAATTTCAAAATAAAAACAAGCAGTTACTTCAAATCTGTTTATTTGCTAACAATCTGTTAGTGTAACAATTAAAATCTCTTGCTTGTTAGAAATACTTCTTTGAACAAGTAACATCACGTTATCAGGCATGAAATAGTAGGAGAAACCACTTCTGCAAACTTTACTTTTGATAGAACTCCATAACTCCGATCTTAACATAGGATTGGATTTAAATTGCAGCCATTAAGGCATGTCTCCACTTTATATTAGGGTTTTAATTTAATATTTGTCACCAAGGAAACTGATTTGCATTTTAATGGGAAAAATCACTATGCAAACTTTTGAAACATTTCACCTAGAGGTTGACAGCAAAGTCAAAGGAAGTGAGTGCCTAACCTAAAAAAAAAAAAAAAAAAATGATATCAACTGGAATTATTTTTAAAATCAGATATTCTGTTGGGAATTAAACCTAAGTTTTCAATTTCCTAAATGGTCTAAGACTGATTTTTTTCCATTGAAATAAATGTTTATAGGTGATGCATATTTAAAATATGGGTTGCATAGATTTTACATTTTACAACTATAAACTAAGAATTTTATCTTATAAAAAGAACCTTCATTCTACTACAGTGGTGCATGTCTTTGTTTTCTTATTCATGTTTTTCATTAAGAGTCCAGGAGAATTTCTGATGTATAAGTAGGCATTAACATGAAACAATTTCTTCTTTACTCAGTATAGTAACACACATTTCAGCAAAAATTAAAAACATAACAAAGATAGTTGCAAGTGAGCCAAATACAAAACTGTTGACCTATTTACTAAAAGAGATTTATACCACTTGAAAACACTGGGTTCTAAGATTTTACTATTAGCAGAAAATGAGTCATCAGTTTAAATGTAGAAACCAAAAAATTGTTTTAAATAGCTAAAGCAACTTATTTTTTCCCAAGCATCTTGGCTACTTAGAAAAGTAGCATCATTTTTTTTTTTCTGGGCATCAATTTCTCCTTAATACCTGGTCTTTGTTAACTCAGTCATAAAGATTATCTGCAGTAATAGGGGTAAAATGTCTAGCATGGTTCTCAGCAAGCATTTAATTAACAGGAGTCACGTTCTCATTTTGTGTACAAACTATGAGTATTGCCGATTAGGTCAACTACACATTTCATTAGGTCCATATGTTGTACAAGACTTAATACTTGATTCTAAATCTTGGTATGATAATTCTTACATGTTCTACTTGTTAGATAATCATGGTTCCAATATTTTAATATAGCATTTTCCTCCTCAATACAAGATCTAATTGAGGGCTATGCTTTGCATACAGTTGTTTCATGTGTTGGTATTTTATTTACTTTGGAATTGACTCTCAGCAGTCTGTAATCTTTCATGGCATAGACGTTTTGAAAAACACAGACTTGTTACAGCTTGTTGCTTATTTTGGAGTTGTTCAGTGCTTCTCAGAATTAGAGACAAGTTGTATATCCATGGCTAGATTATGGCACAGATGGGACAGAAACATTTTTAATGTTTCACATACACCAGGAGGTACATGGTATGTGATCATTCCTTTGTGTAATGTTGATTATTATCTTATTATCTGGGTATTTCCCAGTTTCTTCACACTACTGTATTTCCCCTTCCACACAATAAGTAGTTTGTAGGGAGACTTTTTGAGATGATGCAGTACTGCTATCAACCCTCACTCCCCATGGCACTTGCCAGGAACAATTTATTTATTTAAAAAAATGTTATGTGTATTTATTTTTGAGACAGAAAGAGATACTGAGTGGGGGAGGGGCAGAGAGAGAGGGAGACACAGAATCCAAAGCAGGCTCCAGGCTGTGAGCCATCAGCACAGACCCCGACGCGGGGATCGAGCCCACCAACCATAAGATCGTGACCTGAGTCGAAATCAAGAGTCGGATGCTTAACCGACTGAGCCACCCAGGTGCCCCCATGGAACAGTTTAACTGAGAATTGCAAACTAGTGATGTTCCGACCCCACCAATCAATTCATCTTTAAGAGACCTGGCACTATAAGGATGTTGTCTCTCCTCCTCCCCTGCTTTTTTTTTTTTTCCGTGTACATATTAATTTATTTTTCTTCTATCAATTTAGTGTCAAAGTGAAATCACACATTATCATTTTAAGTAAAGTGCTAGGATCCATCACTCTTTGTCTATTGAGATAATGAAATTGTCCAGATTTGGCTGTGATTTCTCCAGAATAGTTTCCTTTTGGGAGTGAGCAATACTCTGAAGCCAAGATGTATGCCAGATATACACATATTATAGAGCTGTAATACACGAATGTATGTTTTATTACTACTAGAGTTAATGTTGCTTCTAGATTGTTTCAATAAGGAACTGGAGCTGGAGCAAATAAATACATGGACACACACATGCATGATATAAACACATACAAACACACACAAAATCGTGATTACATATGTTTGTGTGTATTTCCTTCCTCAATAAGAGCCCAACTTCCAACTAAATTGTGTGTTGAATACGTGAAAGAGTTTCTAGATGTACAACACTCTTCAACTCATTTTTCCTCCATTCTTTCATGAACAACAGGCAGCATGCAACATAGATGTGTGCAGTTTACTTCCTTAATTTAATGACATAGTTGGGAACTCTCTTCATATTCATAGACCTACTTATTTTCAAAGCAATATTATACTCTTGGTGTATGTGCAAAATAGTTTATTCTACAAAATCTCTGATGTTTGGGCATTTAGGCCATTTCCAAAGTGTTGCATTTTGATGTAATGCAATTTTCATATAACACAAGGGAGTAACTTTGTGTAATAAGTTTGAATGCAAGGGAATAGCTTTGTATTTTGTTGTCATTGTTGTTGTTCCTGGGGTTCCATCATCAGGATAAATTTCTAGAAGTTAGTTTACTTGATCAAAGGGTAAATGCACACATAGTTTTGCTACGTGTTGGCAAAATGTGTCTGTAAGTTGTTACTACATTTTTGCATGTAAACCACATTGCAAGACAGTGCAGCCTTTTTTATGGCCTAGGCCAGATAGTGAATAATCCAATTTTTGAAGTTTGGCCAATCTGATGGGTGAGATAGAATATATGAATGTTGTTTTTATTTGCATTCTCTTAAATATGAAGTCTTAACTGTTAAAATATTTAATGGCCATTTTAATATTCATCACTTGAGCATTTTGCTGTATGATTTTGAGCTACTGTTTTCTTAGTATTTGAATGTTCTTTATACATTAGGGTTATCTTTGCCCTAATCATACTTTTTTTCCCAGGTTAATTAAGAATCATAATTTTTCTAGTACTTAACTTCTTACTCCCCCCCCCCCCACTCCTCTGATTTATCTGGAATTGATGGTTGTGTGTGGTATGACAAATGGATCAGATATAATCACATGGCTAATGGCCCTCTAGTTTTTCCAACACCATCTATTTTAAAAAGCTAACTTTGCATCAGTAATTGGAAATACTAAACTCATAGGTGATTTTATATGTAGTTTTGGATTCTTAAGGGCTCTATTCTTTTTCAAGGTTTTGTCTACTTATGTAACCATACTACACTGTTTCCTTGGGTTATTCTTTTGAGGAAGAAGCTATGAAGAATGCTTACTGTGTGATAGGATATACCTCCCCTTGCACTTAATATTCTTACGTCTATACAAGGGTTTCTTAGAAACCTTTCACATTTTTTTCCTAAGTTGTGCTTAGTATCATCTGAGTTAGAATGTTCTTAGGTAGAATGTCTGAAGACAACATAATGTTAATTCCATTTGCTCAGGCTTACTTTTGTGTCTTTGTGAGTGTTTTATACAACGCACAGGCACACACATACAGCATCGAGATGGGATATGTGAACAAAGGTTTTTCTCCTCCCTCTTGTCCACATCACACAGACATTTCATTACATGTGCCTTTTGTTGAAATGAATAGCACATTGGACTAAGTCTCAGAAGGGCCTTGAAAGCATTTGATAGAGATAAAATACCTACAGTATGCCACACACTTTGCCACATCCTTTGAATTATTCTAGTCATGATTCTCCCTTTTTGCAAATTGGACAAGAAATTTATAAAATTAGGATGTTGTACCACATAATCTGAGACAATTTACAGTCCCAGTGGCTAGTTTTAAGGTTGTAAATGGGAATCTTCAATACCATGATTCTGGATTATATTTCCTTTAGCTCTTCTTTTGTTTAATTTCTCAGACTCTGGACAAAGAGGCACATAGTATCAAGAAGATACTTTTATAAGTGATAAACTATTGCCGATTTTGCTATTGAAATTGTGTTTAGTTTTCAAATACCTGTTTTTCTTTAAATTACTAAGAAAAAAATAGATGGCATTTTTCTGAAATTCATAAAGATGGCCTGCAGGGAAATAGCTAATTATCCTAAGTATATTTTAAAACTCCCAAAAGGAGACGGAGGAAAACCTTCTTCAAATGGGTCTGTTAAAATAGCTTAAAATCCTTTCATAAACTCATGGATCATCCCAATAGTGGGATTTATTAGGACCCTTTCTATGCTGCACAAAGAAAGAGTAGTATTATCCTAGACAGAAACCTGTAGCTGCAAGGGGGAAATAGACCATTTAAATGCAAATCTTCTAATCCTAGAGATTCACTCTCTAAATAGAAGTGGGTCTTCAGGGTGACTCATGAAGTTAGCAATATATGGCCATTCTTTTGGGAATACTTATTTTAGGAAATCTAATAACCTGCTTTATTATGTGAAGATACAGTGTTTTACTGCGTATCCTCAAAATAATGTAGTTACTGTTGCTCATAATGTGTGGGCTTCCTGGTAGTTAAAAGTTTTAGTGGCTCCTTAAGTTATAAATCAGGTGCCAAAAAGTTGCCTTTCTAGCTATAGTATTAAATTGTCTATAGCAATTACATAGTATATATTCTCCAGTCACAATGACTGAAAAAGTGTTGAAGAGAAGTATGTTAAAAAGACAGAATGGTGTAGATGTTTGAGGAGCAATAATACTTCATGAGAACAGTTCCACTGCAAGACGCACACTTCTGAGCTGTCTTTCCACAAATCACACTGCATACTCATTTAAAAAAATTTCCTGTAGGGGCGCCTGGGTGGCTCGGTCGGTTAAGCGTCCGACTTCGGCTCAGGTCATGATCTCGTGGTCTGTGAGTTCAAGCCCCGCGTCAGGCTCTGTGCTGACTACTCAGAGCCTGGAGCCTGTTTCAGATTCTGTGTCTCCCTCTCTCTCTGCCCCTCCCCTGTTCATGCTCTGTCTCTCTCTGTCTCAAAAATAAACGTTAAAAAAAAAAAAATTAAAAAAAAAATGTCCTGTATACTGTGGTGTAGTAAACTATTTGTAAACTATACTTACAATGCTTAAAAATACGTAGATGGACTTAGACTGATGAGTTGTGACATCCCAGTTCGAATGTGATTTCTGGAATTTTTGTCGATAAAAATTCACTCTTCTCTGTATCCCCCTAACATTCACTTGTAAGTAATCAGTGAATGAAACAGACTGCTGGTGGTTTTGGAGGAGTGGGTACAATGGTAAGCTCTCAGTGAAATCCATTGCTTAATGCAAATTTCAAGTTAAAAAAATTTTTTTTCAACGTTTATTCATTTTTGACACAGACAGTGCAAGTGCGAGAGGGGCAGAGAGAGACACACACAGAAAATGAAGCAGGCTCCACACTCTGAGCTGTCAGCACAGAGCCTGACATGAGGCTCCTACTCAGGAACCGTGACATCATGACCTTTGCTGAAGTCGGATGCTCAACCCAGTGAGCCACCCAGGTGCCCCTGAAAACTTTATTTTTGATCACATAAACCAACTCCTCCTCTGCTGAAACCAACAGAATGCTTCAAATCTGTGAAGCAGAGTATGGATAAGTGTTCACAAAGGAATTTGCATTTGATTTGATTTTGAGGGAAAACAGGCCTGCTCCTGAATAGGTAGGTGGCAGCGAGTTTGAGGGATGTAGGGGAGAATGGCCCTGGAGTTAAGCATGGCATATACAGATCATGGGTGGTCCTAAAATCAGATAAGATAGAGACAAATGACATTGAGGAGGGTACCTGTTGGGATGAGCATTGGGTGTCAAATTGGTATGGAAACCAATTTGACAATAAATAATATTTAATATAAAAATAAATAAAAATAAAAATAATATTAAAAAAGACAAGTGACCTGTGGGGTGAGCTGAGCAACACAGAAATGGGTGGAGAGAGGACACTATACAGAAGGTGCTAGAGTCAAATTAAGCAAGAAATTGTTTCTGGCCTGAAGGAATCTCAAATTTTACAATAGGCTATTTTGAAGGAAGTTCCGCTGTTTTTTGTTTTTGTTTTGTTTTGTTTTTACTCATTAGTTTTATATATCCGAGAATAACCTGTGTGATAACTTTGCTCTGTGAGCACAAAATACAATAAGTGGGGGAGGGGAGAAGTGGAATATTTCAGTTAACAATACAGTCAGCAGATTGACCAAGATTTGAATTACGTGGGTCTACTTCAATACAGTTTTTTTTTTTTTTTTTTTTTTTTTTTTAAGATTCAGTATAGTACTGTATCCCACCAATGTCCAGCACATAGAAGGGGGGTGACAAACGCTGGAAAGAAAAATGAATGGGTTGAATTAGGACAGGCAGAGGAATTAGGATAGGGGTGTGGAGAATGTTCAAGGGGAACAGGGGCTTAGGGCCAACATTTGAAGGTGAGAAATCACTAGCAAACGCAAGACTGCCTGCACTATTTTTAACACCTGTCGACTTCTGGTCAACTGTAGGCTAGGAGTAGGTTGGGGGGAGTTGAAGTTACATGGGGATTTTGAACTGTGATATGGAGGGAGGTCGTTACCCCTAACTCTCACTTTGTTCAAGGTTCAACGCATAGTCATTGTGGTTGACAGAGTTGTGGAGTAATTCATTGCAAACGAGGAAAAGTCTGAGATACTTCTTTCTACCTTGGAAGACTAGGTAGATAGTGTTATTTGCCACATGGAATGTTCACACTTAGGAAAACTTTATACTGAGGGCTATGCAAAAGATTGGTAAGAGGTATGAAGTTTGTGTGCAAAAGGTCAGAATCCCTTATGGGTAGAGAAAGCCAGTAGGTAAGAGGTTACCAGAGCTTGCAGGACAGCAGCCATATCTGTGCCTGTGTACAGACTGGATTATCCTTAGTTTATAGAAGAGATCTCAAAACTAGCTGGAGGTTGGAATCACCTGGAAGTTGAAAAAGAATGGCAGTGCCTGGATACATTCCCTGTGATTGTAACTTGGCTCAAATCCTCACATGCAATAGAGATGAGGATAGCTGATGTAAATGGTAACTGGAGAGTGGGTACATTTTTTGTTCATTCTCTTTGGTGACCTTCACCTGCATAATTGTAGACTAGTTGCCTCCCTTACTAGACTATGTGATGACAAGGGCTAGACCTGCTTCATTCAGCCTCATTTTTCGGGAGTCAGTACTGTGGTATACACTCTCTGTGTAGTCATGTAAACTGTTGACTTTCTAACTTGCCAATATCTATCTACTGAGCAGTATCCTACCCCATCCCTCCCTCCATGGAACTTAGGTTCTGTAGAGAAAGAAGATGTGAGGAAGGAAACAGGAAGACAAGACTTTGAGTCCATATCTTAACTGCCAGGTTTATATTCGGTTTTCTATCTTATCACTAATGATGGATCCATGGAATTTTAAGAAGCATTAAATAAAAGAAGCATTTGGGTGGGTAAATACAGGTGCATGAACAGGAAGGTTGTATTATAAAATACTCCGAGAACATGGTGAGGATGCATAAGATCTTTAACAGGCAAAATAATGTGTGCTGAGGGCACGGATGATTCAAGGTGCTCACTGTCACCTAGAGGAAGGTGATTACTGTGAAAGAGACTAAAACTCCTCTCCTTCAGAAGTCCTAAATTATTACCTTCAATTACCAGCTTTCTTAAAAGATGTAGACGACCACAGGTCATTGCAGAAAGGGTGAATCTGCCCAAATGTTAAGATTTAATCAACCTAGAAGATCGGGAAAGACTGATGGGGTCAATGTTTGTAACTCTACTTCTTTGATTTTGAGGAAGTTTATTAGGCCATAGTAAACCACAGGGCACCTAGGGAAAGGACCACAGTGAGCATTTTCAGAACTGTATAAATAAAAAGTGCTATGCAAAGAGTTGGCACATGATTTAGAACAGTGATAGGAACATCTTTGTGGCAGTCAGAGCATTACAAAAATGATAGCCCTATTTAATAAAAAATTGAAATTGAAAATATTAAATAGAAAAAAAATTAAGAAAACTATACTTGGGATCACAGAATCAGATGATTTTGAAATCTGGGAAGGGCTTTTGAGGCCTTTTGAGTTTTAATTTATATATCATAAAAGACATCCATACTAATTGTGTAATTCAATAATTTTGGTGAATTTTAAGGAGTTGTGCAATCATGACCATAATTGAGTTTATAACCTTGATATCAGCCTAGAATCTTCTCATATTTATAAGTTTTTGTCTCCAGTCTCAGCCTAAGTAACTGCAACTCCACTTTGTGTCTTTATAGATTTCGCTATTTGAGGCATTTCAGATAAGGTAAATCATACAACATGCTGTCTTCTGTGTGTCTCTCCTGATACTTGAAACAGTAATTTTGAGATTCCATTTTACTCTTTGCTTCCATTTGGACTTTTAAATAATAATTAATTGCACCAACCCTCTGAAGATGAAGAAAGTGAGCTCAAGTAAGGCAACATAACTATGTCAAATTCCTAAAGCATGTCTGTGGTACTTGAATTTGTCCTTTCTGGATATGAAATCGGACTCTGACACTGGATAATAAGTGTCCTGACCTCATCCTGGCTGGTTCTGTTCACCAGGAGAGAGAGATCAACAAGCAAAATGTGGGTGATTTGTGTGGGGGATTTCCCACAGAAATTCAGGGCCCTTGTCACTTAGCTAAATCAAAAAACAATCTTGATCTTCCTGTGTCTCAGGCTTTTAGGATAAATTTTCATTAATGTATCCACATTTCGCACCATCAGTTTCTTTGAGTAAGTATGAACATTTCTTGTGACTATTTGAGAATTATTGATATATTTACTTACCTTTTTTCCCCAACTAGGCTTTAAGATTTGAAGTCAGGGAGCTTTCCAAGAATGAGGACCATAACTGACACACAGAACTTTGGCTACAAACATAAATGCTTCCAAATTCTGTGCTTTGTAAACAGAAAAAAAAATCTAATGGAACTCTTGTGAGGCCCCATAGAGTGAGTAACAGATAGGTAAAGAACTATATTTTGTTGACTACTACATTTGGAACACTTGAGCGACTAGAGGTGAACTCTCCATTTTGTTTCCTTGGATCTCCAAAAAAGTTAACCATAGTATTTTTGCAATCTTCAAGGAATCTAAGCCTATGATTCTCTCTAATTAGTCTCATTTAATTTTGATTTTACTAAAAATAACTTGGTGATGCATGCTTGCATTCTTACCCAATTTTAATTAGGTATCATGAAACACAATTTGGTGAATCTGGCCATTTACCCCATGAGAAGAGACAAATTATCCCAAAGTAGGGTTTTAATGAAAATAAAACCTTTTCCAGTCAAAAGGCATTATCTGATCCTAGATACTAAATGTTTGCAAAATTGGCATAAATCATCTATTTCCATGGACATGGTAATTAAATACTTTTAATACCAGTTTTTTGACAATTAAAAATCTTTATATATTTATATGTTGATCTTGTAAAAAAAAAAAACATATTCAGCCCATTAAAGCATATAAACAAAGGAGGAATTCAGATTGTGGGATAATAAAGCACACAGAATCTTTCAAACTTCATGGGTTCAAATATGCATACTTGTTCCTACCATATTTATAACCATGGACATGATCCATTAGCACTTGAGCTCTCATTTACAAAATGAGAATACTGTCAATTGTATTATGGTACACATAAAACCATTTATTGCAAGGCAAGCATGTGTAATAGTTGACACAGTAAATTATGTATCCTTATAGCTGTTAATGACTTCAGATCTTTATATTTTATTTTCTATATTATATATTTTTATAGAACCTTGTATTTCTGTAAACTATAATTTTCCAAATACCACACTTTCATATCAGATGGTGTTGTGTGTAAGGAGGGTATCTGATCTTACAATGCAGTGTGAACCTTAAAAACCCCAAATTACACCCTAGGGTGCTCCTAAATGTTGCAAATAAATATGGGTAGTGTTCTACTATTTCCTAAATCTAGTTGTTACATATTTTCATTAACATCATCAGATGCCTTTCTATAAAGTTTAACTTTATGAAAAAGTTAAATTCATCCAGTACTCAACACAGATGAGGAAACATTGGGAAGAAGAGCTGACACAGCAGAGTGGGAGTAGGACTTGTATATCTGTTTTTATGGTGTTCAAAGTCATGATCATACTAGGCATCTAAGGCAACCTATGAATGGGAGAAAATATTTGCAAGCCATATATCTGATAAAGCGTTAATTATCCAGAACATACAAACAACAAAAATAACATGATTAAAAAATGGGCTAAGAACTTTAATGGATATTTCTCCAAAAAAGATATCCAAATGGTGAGTAAGCATATGAAAAGATATTCTCCATCCCTCATCATCAAGGAAATACATACCAAAACTAAAATGAGATACCACCTCACATCCACTAGGGCAGCCATATTAAAAAGAAAAAGGTCAAGGATGTGGAAAAAATGTGGAATATAAAACGGTGCAGCTTTATGAAAAACTGTATGGGCTTCTTCAAAAAGAGTTAATAAAATTACCTTATAATCTAGCAATCCCACTTCTGGCTGTATTTCCAAAAGAATTGAAATCAGGATATCAAAGGGATCTATGTACACCCATTATCACTGACATTATTCATAATAGCCAAAAGGTAGAAGCAACATAAATGCCCATCACAGATGAACAGATAAATAAAATGGGGTATATCCATATAGTGGAATTACTCATCCTTAAAAAGGAAGAAAATCTTATCCTATGCTACAACATCGAAAAACTTTAAAGCTAATTTGTTAAATAAGACAGCCATAAAAAAATAATTATTGCACAATTCTGCTTACATAAGCTATCTAAAATAGCCAGATTCTTTGAAACAAAGTAGAATGGTGGTTTCAATGGGCTGGGGAAGGAAAAAATGAATTGTCAATGTTTCAGTTTTGCAAGATGAGAAATCTAGGAGATCTATTGCACAGCATTGTGCTATAGTTAACAATATTGTACACTTAAACATGGCTCAGATAGTAAATTTTATGTTACATACTATTCAAAAAGGTTTACTTTGAGGAAGAGTACACATGAACAGAGGGAAGGAACAAATAGGGAGAGAATCCCAAACAACCTCCACACTGTCGCGGTGGGGCTTCATCTCAGGAACTGTGAGATCATGACCTGAGCCAAAAGCAAGAGTCAGATGCTTAACCAACTGAGCCACCCAGATACCTCTGTTAGGTACTTTCTACTATAAAAAGTAAAAAAGAAAAACCCTTAATTTTGGCCAAGGAATATACAACTATACTAAAACAAGTATGTTAAATGCAGCACAGGTTGAAATGGGATTAAATGACCAAGTTATTTTGGAATACAGATCCTGCAATAGAAATATTCCTAAAGGAACAGTGATTTTTAATTAGATCAGTTGGTATAACCCATATCTTATTTCCTCAACAGTGATGTAGATAGTGGGCCCCAAGGAGAATGCTTAAGCATATTCTCTGGTGTTCTCAACAGGAAATTTAAAATTCTGATTTTTTTTTTTAACTACATGACTTACTTCCTGTGAACCTCCAGAAGATTCAAATGATTCTATTTTTCCTAAATGCAAAACTGAGGAATTGAAGATTATCGGTGGCCAAAGAGCTCTTGCTACATCCACATTAAAGTTCTGGGATTCTAACTTGTTGACGTTAATCATTCAAACCAATGATGTGTTTAAACGTATGTAATATGAACTTGCTCTCTCCTCTGTAGCTCACTTAAATATGCTTACAGCAAGATGAGAAGTGTCCCCTTTCAAAATACCATTAGGAAGCTATGCAATTTTTGGTTTGAACCCAAGTCTGGTTGTGAAGCCTAAGCCCTTACGTCTCCATAATGATTCACTCTTCTTGAATTCCCCATGTGCCCTGTTGGGTATGTCCATTCATCTAGCTACAACTTTCAGATACAGTTGTATAGTGATTGACTTGAAGAGGGTGGCTCTGAGTGCACAGGCGGGAGTAACATTTCAACTCTTTCCAGAACTGCAGAATAACAAGTGCTTTTCATCCATGAATGGAAAGTTACTGCAGAGGAGACTGTAAAAATGTTCTTTCAGCAGTCCAAGTAAGATGCAAGGAAATCTTAGGAATGGTGACAGGTTTGGAGAAACATCTCATCTTGCTAATCATATTTCACAACTGAGTAGTTATCCTCTGGTAAGAACAAGTTTCTCATAGGACGTTGATGACCCCTTTTAAAGAAAATCAGGACAAAGATCTACAGAAAAGGGTACACATACGTAAAGCATTGCAATTTTTTTATATATATGCACATGTCAAAAGTTACAATTGACATTTCAATCACGTGTAATTACATGCATTTTAAATAAGTCAAAGAAATACTAATCATTCATCTTTTAATTTACTCTTAATCCATCACCTGTTCATTCTTGGTCAAGATCAGTATCTGGCAAGTTTCTGTGCAACTGGATGAAATTTCAACTTGCTAAACAGATTTGCTTTTGTACTTATTTACTAAGTATTGTTATACATCTCATTTGATAACTGGTATTAATGATTTTAAAACACATTGTCAATAAAAAAGACCAGAAAATTTGCAAACATGGAGAAACTCACCCCATTTGCCACAGCTGTAGAAAATAAAGTTGTTTGCATCCAGTCACTATAAACTGGTGTCTTGTCATTGAACACAGGTATTCAGAGGTCAGTGATATAATGATTTATTACTCCTGTGAATAAAAAAATTCTAATTCTTTGCTGTCTGTATCTCCACGAGCACAAACTCCTAATTTCCTATGTGGGTTTGCCTGCATGATAGCATGTAAGCTACCATGTTTTGGCTATAAAGATGTACATCCACACCCCATCAGAGTACAGATCTGAATAAGTGTTTTATTTTCTTGCCTACAAACAGGTTGGACTCTTCAGCAGGTTCTTTTCTTCCTCTTGTCAGGCGTTCTCTAAGCATCTGTCATTATTTCAACATCTGGAAGGGCAGATAAGCTGCTCCAATTGGAACATTGCAGTCAGCAACTTTCTCCAGGAAACTAAATTTGTCACTTCTGCAAAGCATCTGTCTTCTGCCAGCTTTTGACTTTATATCCCCAGGCCAAACTCGAAAATCAGGCCTCCCAGTTTGTAAGGCTGCTATGGTATGGATTAATTTCATTGTGGAAAAAAGGATGACAAAGGATGGAAAGATCATGATTAACTCAAATTAATTTCTAGAACAGTAGGAAACCTATCTAAATATGATATAAAGATTTAATCTTAACCTGATGTCTTTCCATCCATTATACATGACTTCCCTTTTACAGAAATCTTAAATGCTCCTCGGCATTTTTCCCTGACAGTTGCTGGTACATTATTGTCCCTCTCTGATTTGAGGGAGAGGTCAGGTTTTCAGATTAACCAGAGAACTAATAATTACTAATTTGAAGTGTGATAGGAAAGAAATGCACAAATTCTTATTCTAATCATTCAATTAAAAAGACAACAGAGCTACACAAACTTTTTTTTTTTTGAGGCAAATATGATTAGATTATTTCTCTGATTAAAACTATTCACTGATGGGCTTTCCCCAGAGGTGATGATTTTATGAATGTGTTGAGGTGAGTTGTCTTCTGGACCCTGCTTGACTCTCCAGTCCTGTCTCCTATTGTTCTATTTTCTGTTGACTTGAGGTCCTCTCTGCCATGCCTTCATGCCAATGTGCATATTATTCCTATTTGCAGGATGCCTCAGCTACCCAAAGGGATGCTTCTTAAAACCAATGTGCATTCTGATCAGAAAGGAGTCTTGTTAAAACGCAGGTTTAGGTTCAGTAATTCTGAAGTGGGGCCTGAGGCTATGTATTTGTAACCAGCTTCCAGGTGATGCTAATGCTTTTGATATCTGTACTGTACCTTGAATAGCAGTTTCAGGCATTGGTTTTCAATCAGAGGGTGATAGTGCTCCCCAAGCCCATTTGGAAACATTTGCAGGCATTGTGTCTGTCATGGCTTGCGGGCACTACTGGCATTTGCTAGATATAGGTCAAGGATACTACTAAACGTTACTCTAGAAAGCTCAGAACAGCCCCCCATGGCAGAGGCTTACTCAGACTGACACGTCAGTAGTGTGAAGCTGGGGCCCCTGGGTGGCTCAGTCGGTCTGACTTCAGCTTAGGTCATGATCTCACAGTTGGTGGTTTGAGCCCCGTGTCAGGCTCTGCACTGACAGCTCGGAGCCTGGAGCCTGCTTCAGATTCTTGGTCTCCCTCTCTATCTGACCCTCCCTGCTCACACTCTGTCTCTCTGTCTCTCAAAATGAATAAACGTTAAAAAAAAAAATTTAAGAAGAATAGTGTGAAGTTGAAAAACCTTGATCTCAAAGCCATCTAGGCTTCAGAAACCAGTTCTGCCATCCCATCATATCTTCTCTGAACAAATTCTTAAACTCACCCAAATACCCATGATTATTTCTGGCTTATTCCACCCATCCAGCCCCATCCCTGACTCCCTCATGCACCAAACTGAGTGTGTGTGTGTGTGTGTGTGTGTATATGTGTGTGTGTGTGTGTGTATATATATATATATATATATGGTTTATTGGCTCTATTATCAATTATTTCTTTATGTGCTTAATTTCCCTTTAATTTGTGAGCATCTTGAGTGCAATTATATCTGTGTCACAGTACACAGCATCTATTTTGTTGTTATTGATTAACAGTACTTTTCTATGTGATTAATAGAAGACATGAAAGAAAATGAGATATTTAAAATTTGTAAAATTCAATGTAGCAAGCATAAAAGGTAAAACAAAAAGGTTTCATTTTGTTTAGCCTATCATTATGACAGAAAAAATCTACTTTTCTTACAGACTTGAGAAAAATGGATACTTGAACTGCTCATAGGAATGTGTCCGGTTCATGTTACTCAGAGATAAAGTGCTCTTGATCTTTAAAACATACACATTTTTGACTCATTTCCAACAAGCCACTTTTTCCTGGTTGACCTATAGTCTAGTCAGTCCATTGACCCAGAGAAGGAATTTTTATTGATGGGTTTATAGAATTCAGGGAGCTCTGTGAATTCATTTGTGGCTAGCACAAATATTTTTACAGCATTTCATGTATCTTGAAAAATTATTTATAACATGCTACTTAAAAATGACAGTGGTTAAGAGATGGTATTTCGTGTGTTGATGAGGAAGTACTTCTATTTCTGCCATGATTAAAACATTGATAATTTTATTTCAGTATTGTTAGCTTTTCTTGAAATCCTGTTTGTTTAAAAGTATTATTTTAATAGTTGATCCATCAGTTGCATAGAACACAGAAAGAAAGAAAGAAAGAAAGAAAGAAAGAAAGAAAGAAAGAAAGAAA
>NW_026057589.1:3810905-3836555 GCF_023721935.1 Panthera uncia | reverse complement strand
AAAGAAAGAAAGAAAGAAAGAAAGAAAGAAAGAAAGAAAGAAAGAAAAAAAGAAAGAAAGAGGCACCTGTGTGGCTCAGTCAGTTGGGCATGCAACTTCTGCTTAGGTCATCATCTCACAGTCTGTGAGTTTGAGCCCTGCGTCAGGCTCTGTGCTGACAGCTCTGAGCATGGAGCCTGTTTCGGATTCTGTGTCTCCCTCTCTCTGTGATGCTCCCCCATTCATGCTCTGTCTCTCACTGTCTTAAAAATAAATAAACGTTAAAAAAAAAAGCAAGAAAACCGTAACCCAATCCTTAACACTGCACTTCAACTGTGTAAGTCAGACTAATTCATATATATATGGACATTTCATGATTACAGAACTTTATTACTATAGTTACTGTAGAGCTTTATTAAAATTGTTTATCATAGGATATTCAGAAAACACTGTGTAAGGTCCACTCTGCAAAAGACAAATATATACTGTATTAGTTTTCGATTGCTGAGTAAGAAATTACCCCAAATGGACTGGCTTAAAACAACACAGATTTAATGTGTTATATATACTTTTGTAAATCTGGAGTCTGGTACAAATGTCACCAAGCTAAAATTAAGGCATTAGCAAGCTATGGTCTATTATGGAGGCTCTAGTGGGAGAATCTCTTCCCTGATCATTGAGTTATTAGCATAATTCAACTCCTTAGAGTTGTAGGAACCAGATTCCTGCATTCTTGCTTATAAAAGATGGGCTGTGATCACTTTAGTTGGCTGATGACCCCTTTCCTCCATCGCCAAAACCACCAGCAGTGAGTTTAGTTTTTCTCATATCTGTCTTCTTACATCATTTTTTTCAGTTTTAAGAACTCCTATGGTTAGGATAAAGCTCTCCATCTCAAGATCTGTAACCCCAAACTCATCTGCAAAGTTATCTTTTGCCATATAAGGCAAATAAAACATATTGATATCCTGAGGATTAGGCTGTGGCCATCCTTGGGGGACCATTATTCTGTCTATAATATATCCCCTGACAGAAATAGCCTATCTCAAATCAGCTTACCACACATTATACATTGGATCATAGGCTTATGAGAGCAAAATAGCCTGGATGCAACAACTCCAGGTGCCTAGAAATATCTCATAATGACTAGAGATACTGTTTATCTTTGAAATTCATTAATACCTCATAATTACTAAGTGAGGGTGCTTGAATCACATACAAACCAATGAATATTTAACATATATAGAATTATAATCAGTTCTGATATACTCTTTTTAAATGGGGGGGATGAAAATCTTGGCTAATATGCTTCTTTTCAACCCTGTTTTCTAAGTTCTATGAAATGTTAATTTCATTGTATGTATGTCATTGTTAATACTGTAATACAATATGAGTTGAGTTTTTTCCCAAAGATCTCAGAATGGGGAATATTTGCCTTACTTAATAGAGTTGCTTGGGCTGCCAGCTCCCCCCCCCCCCCCCCCCCCTTTTTTTTTTCCTTATTGAGAGTTATCTCTGGGTAGAAAGGTCAAGAGAAAGTACATCAAACAGGATTATTTTTTCTAGGATGAATTCCTGAATCACAGATTATCTTGCATATCAGTGTTAGAAATATTTTACCTGAGAGAAAAAAAACAGGACTTAGGTGGTTCTTAGTTTGTCTTTTCCTTCATACTTGATGCAGTATTGGAAGTTTTCATATTGCTTGTTTATATTCACTCATTCACTTATAAGAGTGTAGTGAAAGCAAATTTTCAAAGTGTTTCTTTAAAATCGGAATACTTGGGCATAAAGTGTAACTCTACCAATTACAGGTTATGTGCAAATAACTAACTTCTGTGAGAATATTATCAAGTCTGACTTGGGGATGATAAATATTTGTAGGGTTTGGCAGTTGGAGAATATATTTGGTGACATGTGTAAATTATGAGGCAGAAATCATGGTGACCTAGAGTTGATGTTTCCATTTTTGTGAACTATAAATGCAATATTCCATGATTTATGCATTTCATTGGATCAGTTTGCCACTTGAAAATTACTGAGAGTAACGTTACTAATTCATTTTTATCCAGATCAGTGATATATAATTGGCATATGATATTGTATAAGTGTAGGGTATAAATTGTGTTAATTTGCTATGCTTCTATATGGCAATGTGATTACCACCATAGCATTAGCTAACACCTCTGTCATGTCTCCTAATAACCATTTTATTTTAGTGGTGAAAACATTTCAGGTCTATACTTCTTGAAACTTTGAAGTATATAATAAAATTTTATTAACTTAATCATTATTCTGTATATTAGATCCCCAGAACTTACTTACCTTATAACTGGAAGTTTGTACCCATTGACTGGCATCTCCCCATTTTTCATTGGGCATTGGGGGATGGAGATATATTTATATTTCTATACCTATACCTATACCTATACCTATACCTTTACCTATACCTATACCTATACCTATATATATCTCCTCCAAAATAACACCACCACCCCCAATGAGGGTGACAAAAAGTTTACTGGTCTTGCAGCATCAGTTAGTGGTCTCTTTTTTATAGTATGTTTATCTGGTTTTGTTATTAGGGTAATGCTAGTCTCATAGAATGAATTTGGAACTTTTCCTTCTCTTTTCTAATTTTTGGAATAATTAGAAAAGCATAAGTATTAAATCTTTTCTAAATGCTTGGTAGAATTCTCCCACAGAGTCATCCAGTCCTGGACTTCTGTTTGTTGACGGTGTTTTGATTACCAATTCAAATTCATTGCTAGTAATTTGTCTACTCAAATTTTCTATTTATTCCTAATTCACTTTTGGAAGATTATATGTTTCTAGGAATTTATCCATTTCTTTTAAGTTGTTTGATTGGTTGGCATATATTTTTTCATAATATTCCCTTCTAAACTTTGGCATTTCTGTGGTATTGTTTCTCCTCCTTCATTTCAGATTTTGACTCCTCTCTTCTTTGTTGTTGATTCTGCCTAAAGGTGTATCAGTTTTGTTTGTCTTTTCAAAGAACCAACTCCTGGTTTAATTGTTCTGTTCTTTAGCATTTTTTGTCTTAATTTTTTTTTAATATTTATAAGAGAGAGAGAGAGCGAGCGCATGAGTAAGGGAAGGGCATAGAGAGGAACACAGAATCTGAAGCAAGCTCCAGGCTCTGAGCTGTCAACATAGAGCCCAATGCAGGGCTTGAACTCACAAACCGCAAGATCATGACCTGAGCCAAAGTTGGATGCTCAACTGACTGAGTCACGCAAGTGCCCCTGATTTTTTAGTCTTTATTTCACTTATTTGTCCTCTAGTCTTTATTATTTCCTTCCATCTACTGGCTTTAGGCTTTTTCCTTGTCTTTCTAGCTTTTTTAGGTGTAAGGTTAGGTTGTTCATTTGAGATTTTTCTTGTTTCTTGAGGTAGGTCTGTATTTCTATGAAATTTCCTCTTAGAACAGCTTTTACTGCTTCCCCAAAATTTTGGAGCAATGTGTTTTCATTTTCATTTGTTTCCATGTATTTTGGTCATATATTTTTTAAATCATGCTGCTTTGAAGATACAAAAGAAAAACAAAAACATGGCCTAATTGAATAGAGAATGCTATAAAAGATCTTTTGTATCTTAAAC
Organism: Panthera uncia; assembly: GCF_023721935.1. Taxonomy (NCBI): domain Eukaryota; kingdom Metazoa; phylum Chordata; class Mammalia; order Carnivora; family Felidae; genus Panthera; species Panthera uncia. Next base: position 3,832,955 of record NW_026057589.1, on the reverse strand, counting down.
AATTTTTTGATCTGGAAGTTAGATACTTTCTCTGAATTCTCACCCACCATGAGCATCTGGAGGTGTTATTAATCCTGCATTCCTAGGGCAAACTATCAAAGTTGTTATACCTAAAATTCGGATCCATAAATAAATAGAGTTTAGTAAACATTTGAGTTATATAACATAATTGAAATAATAGATTCCAGATATAAACAGATACATAAAGACCAGAAAAATCTGAGCAGTTTTGATGGCTCATAAAATAAAGAATAAACATAGTCAAGGTCTTTAGAGAGGATGCATAAGCAATGCTACTAAGTAGTATCTACTTTAATAATCGTCACCAATAATATATTTAATTCTTACTATATGTCAATCACAGAGCTAAAACTATGATTTTTCTATCAGCTATTACCCTATAAAATAGACAATGCTATAATTTCCATCTTATCGACACGGACCAATGTAATGAAAAACAGAGTAATTACATTGTCCAAAGGTTCACCAGTTTTGAGTACCAGGAAGCAGTATGGTAAGAATTATTATCCTTAATCACTGTATTTTATGGTATATAAACAGAATACAGCCATATAGTGAATATGTGCAATGTATATTCACATCCAGTGACAAAGAGACTAAAGCTGGGGAACACAACCATACTCACTAGACATAAATACAGAGTGGTCCAACAGGCCTTACATACTTTGAATAAATTATCCATTTATGTTTTCTATCTCCTTTTGCTATTAAATGCCTGAATACTGAATAATAATGAATATACCTCAGTTCATATATTTTTGAGAAACTACCACTCTGTGAAGCTCACTTAGCCTGCATAGAGCTAAGTTGGTAAGTAGTTGTTGAACTTTAATCCACAGATAAATATAATTGTATATTTCTCAGTATCTTTTGCATATTGTGGATGTTTTAAAAATAGCTTCATAAAAATAGCTTTGTATTTATGTACAGTGTTATCTCATGACATTTTCGGAAGTAAAATTCGGGAAATTACTTGATGAAAGGATTTTTATTTTCCAATTTGAGACCTTATAAGAAGAATCTTATAAAAGTAGTGATCAAAGAAAACTTAAACAATGAATTATCCTTTTCAAAAATTATCTGTTTATGTGATGAATATTGCCGATGAAAATTAGGGACACAAGCACACTGAACATATATGATATTAGCAAAATGCTAATTTTTACTCATTTGAATACTGCCTTGAATATCTTCATGACAAAGTAGATTATTCAGAAATTTATGTCTTTGGTGTATTTGAGTCAGTGTACATTGGCCACAACTTAAGAGGAAAAAAGTCTTGCAAGGCAGAGAGATTGAATTTCCAGAAGAGTTCCTTCTTGGGGAACCACAGGTAAAAGTAGAAAATGAAATAAAATACTAGTTACAAAAAAGGAATGCCAAAAGCAGTTCATGACTTCCTGCAGAAAACAACCCTTTAGCCACTGCTCAAACCATTTTCTTTCTCTTTACTGCTTTTTAAACGGCAAAGAGCATCGGTAAAGGAGCTTTGGAACTGAGAGCAAGTTTTGCTAATGAGTCTCCTGATGCTGTCCCAGTGATGGGCATGGCAGAATTCCATCAATAAAACATTAAGATAAAGCACCCACAGCCCTTAAGGTAGCAGCCAAGTCTCATTCCAGGGACTTGGATTTTGTGTCAATTAAAGAAGAGACTTCAAGAGATGAAATTCACTTTGCTCAGGCTTGTAGGACACCTCCGGCAAACATTAGCACAACAATTGCCATCATATTTTTTTACACCTCTCAGGTCCATGTGCAATGACCATCTCTCTCATTTCTCATTGGTTTACTGTTGTTCTAATTTACTCACCGAGACTTACATTTAAGTCCCAATTGAACTTGTTGGACACTGAAATGTAGTAACAGGCAGGAGACTTTTTCAAAATTGTATTTTCTATATAAGTAAACCTCTCAACTGAGTTGTGTTTTGTTTTGTTTTGTTTTGTTTTGTTTGCCTCTATCAGGAGAGTTTCAAGACAACTCTGTGAGGTGAGATAAGGATTTTCTTATTTATTAAATTATATAAATGAATAGAAATTCTAGGTGCCTTCTGGGGCATCACTTTCTCCTGTTTTGTTTCTTGAATTCCAGGAAAAGCAACAGTGAAAAAAAAGTATCAATACTGACTCACTCTTTTTCTTTATTTGTTATAGCAGCAAACTCTTACATAATACAAATATTAGGATGGAATTTACAGTGAACATTGGCATATATTTATGCTTCTTGTCACATCTAAATTAACTAAAGGGTTTTTGTTTGAAGGATCTCTTCTCTTGATTAAAATGTAACTAGAATCATAAAATCCTGTGGCTTTACATTTGGGAATCCCATTCACATAATTTGCATAAACTGCCATTTTGATATCTTTAAAACATAAACAAATTTACATTTACTCATATAACTTGCCTCTCATCAGAAACAGCTTTGAATATTCAGGGACATAAATTTGTCTTTGCTGTCACATTAGTTTAGGGTATGTTTTACCTGCCTTTTCTAAGATATCTAAGTACGCCTGATTAAATAAACATGAAAGTGACAGACCAGTCGAATATTTAAATCTCACAAAGAGAATAGGTATATTAACATTGGAAAGTACCCCCACTCCCACCTGCCCTGGGATGTATCAGATTCAAACATTGTCCATAGGATTCAACCTCAGTGCTCTTCCCCAGAGTCTTGACATTGCCATCAGCAACCTCTCACTAGCAACAGATCCTTTACCTCAGACACTTCCCAAGGTCCTGTCCCTGTCAGCAAGAACTCATCACGTATGTTGCTGTTCCTTCTTGACCAAGTGCTTTAGCTACAAAAAACAATTTGAAACTTGGGGGATTTTGAACAAAACACAGTGTCTTCCTTATCACTTACCATGTTAACACATGACCAGAGCACATTTTATGTAAGCCCTGAAAATGTCTGGTGATTGACCTGATATCAGTTATCCTTGGAGATGGAATCAAGCTTAGGAAACACATTTCTGAATTTTCAATTTGGGATCTGTTCTAGTATACTATTTATGCATTTTGAAATATAGAAGAAAATGAACAGATCAGATTATTGTTAGTGGATTAGAGACATCAATGAGGTGTAAATGGTAATCCGTAAAGAAGGTAATCCATTACAGAACAAAATAGTTCGCGAGAAATCGGAAAATGGTACTTCTTCAGCCTCTGTATGATGATGTGTTTCATTCAACCTTGTCTTCAGATACGAAAACAACAACAACAAAGTAAGTTCAGAGGAGTGATTTCCAAGGTCATACTTTCCAAGAATGTTTTTATTGATTAACCCACTTGGGGACTTGGATGTCCACAGAACCTAGGACTTCAGGAATCACAGATACCTGAGTGCCTTTTGTATGCTTTGCTGGAAATAGGCTCTGAACAAACCAGAAATAATTCTGTGTTTGCAGTGTTTTATCCTAACGGGCACAGAGAGAAATTAAAGGTATGTTTATGAGTGATTATCTAATTATAAATTATAATTGTAGTGTTTTGGAGGGAAATAATTACAAATTGAAATGGGATATGAAGGAGGTAACTGGAGCAGACACCAAAAAATTGAAAAAGAAACTCTGTTTTGAGGAACTAGAATTTAATTAAAATCTGAAAGTTAAATACATTGACCAGATTTCAAAAACAAAAAAAAAAAATGGAGGTGATAATGATGTAAGCAGAGAGAGGAGCCAGTATAAAGACTTGCAAATAGTAAAGAGGACAGCATAACTGAAGAATTTTAAAAAGGACAAGACAGCTTGAGTATTTGGGAAAAGGGAACAGTATTAGAATATATTTGGGAACTATTATAAAAACCGCTCTATTGAAGGTGGTCCTCAAATTTCAATTCCATAGTTATGGTTTCTTAATTCATAAAATCACTTCCCATTTTGATGCATCACGACATAGAGAAAAATTGGAACTCAGAGGCACCTCACATTGCCATGCACTCCACCCATAAATTGGATGTTCTTCATGAAAACTCCCATTTTGATTGTGTAATGAAAACCATTGGCAGATACTGCCAGCTAAGTAGAGTTAAGGGAATTAAACTACGTTACATCAAAACATGATGCTCTGAGCCAGCATGCAATCCCCTATCATCAAACAGTTTGCAGTGAGCATGTATTTTGCAAGTTTCACTATCTCAATCTGTATTTGCCCTCAAACCTTCCTCAGGCTCTGTCTACACTGTCAAATGAGGGGTTGAGCCATCACCACAGGAGGGGTATTGATGGAGACAGCTCAGGTCAAATGAGTCCCTTCTTCCCAGATTCTGCTCTATAATAACCTCCTATCTCCTCTTCAATTTGCTTGCATAAACAGAGCCTTAGGGCAACAGTGAGACTAGTAGATATTCCAAACATGCCTCAAATAATATTACAAATTTTGAGGTCTTGTCTACAAAGCATATTTGACCCATACATTTCACTGCTGAAAGAGATGGTTGAGAGATTCTGCCCTAACTTATTTTTGTTATATTTGAGGAAACTGAGGCTCAAATATATTCATCAGTTCTATTGCACAGTGTAGGAGACACTTCTTGGTGGAAAGGGAAGTAAAATATATATATTGTGGACTTTCAGTTCAGACTTTGCTCTGGGCATCCATACATCGTGATTGGAATCCACTCATCCCAACAACCATGTAGCAAGCAGTCAATATTTTTCATTCCATGTAGGACTTGGACCAGGCAAATAACCATAGCTAACTACAGCTGATTCTGTGCTATGGACCGTGCATACAGATGTACATGTAATTCTTCTAATTGCCACACTATGCCTAGGAGTGAGTCATTCTCTACATAGGAGAAGACTGAAAATTTAAAGTTTAAGTAACTTATCCCCAAAGTCTACCGCTGTTAGTTGGTTAATAGCATTTCACACCCAACCTGAAGTCTTACACATTATGTTCTTACGCCTCATATGTAATGATCTGGATAAGGTTTTGTGACAAAAATACTAACTTTGACATGTTAAATTCAGTAATATTTATGAATTTCTACTATGTTTCTGGAATTGTTTCTTCCCAAGGATGCTCTGGGGAACATAGTACATTTATTTCTTACCCTATGGAGCCAATTGTCCAGTAGGTGAAAGGGATATTAAAAAAAGAATGACACAAATTTTTTTAAGTCATAAGAGTAGTTTTAATAGTACTTTGAGCACTACTAAGTACTAAGAATGGATGGAAGGCACTGTAGAACAATAGAACAACAGCTTGTTCACTGGTGTTGGGGAAGCTGTTAAGATGAGGCATAAAAGAAGAGAGGGAATTTACAACATGCAAATAGAAAAGAGGCACAGAGGTATTGGAAACAGTGGGTGCAATGGTCCTGGATTGGAAAAGAGCTCGATATGTGTGAGGCACCGAGGTGGCCGGTGAAACTATAATGTACCAAATTATGGTGCCAGTCCTGTAAAATGGGGCTGGAGAGAAAGGTACAGGTGGGTCAAGAGCATCTAGGTCCTTTCAGACTGGTGAGAATGATTAGTCCTTTGGCTAAGATGTGTTACATGGCTATTTGGAGTTTTAGTAGGAGGGTATTGTGATAAGATTTGTGTTTTAGGAAGAATAACCCAATTTCGGTGTGCCAAAGGGATTATAGAGGGACAAGGATGGAACTTTCCAAGTGCTGACATTTCATTTATATACTAGCATATTGGCAACCTGGAATACAGATATAGGAGGGCAAAGGATGTTTGGCAAGGCTCTGAAAATCACTGTCATTTAAATAACATGGAAAGAACTGGGCATGTTTTACTTTCAAGAAAGAGAATAAGGAGAGTGAGTTTTTTTAGGAGAGGAGAAATAGAAATGGCTGAATTTCTAAAGGAGGCCTGTTTCAGCCTTGATCGAGTCATTGTTATAGGCAGAGGTAGTCAATGGAATAATTGGCAGCTCTGTGACATTGTCACTTTTTTGGCCCTCACGGTATTGCAGGAGACATTACATGTTTGTACCTCTCAGGATGTTGTAGAACTGGCTCCATACCTGGAGCAGAATTTTGGAAAGTTGTTTTCCTCCAAAATTGTTTCATGTGCTAACATTCTCCGTTTACTTTATAAATCTGAATGTCAGACAGAACCTGTTGCCATTTCTTCATGTGTGTACTGGAGATGGGATTTGTAAATCTTACATATATAGATTAAAGGCTATTTTGCTAATTTAGGAAACTCTGATGCATTTTTTAACACACAAGTTAGGGCTGCCTCCATTCAGGCATGCCTGCCTAGGACAGGTGATGAGAATTGAGCATAAACCTGTAAGACAGAGCTTGTGTTTCAGACTACATGTTATTCTGTTTATGTTCTACCAGTGATGATGCAAGTACTATAACTAATAATCTGTCTTATTAACTTCAAAAAAATTAGACATTTGAATACAAGGTAAAATTTTTTCTCCCTTTTGTTCATTTCTCCTCCCTTCTTACTTGACCTATCTCATTTTTGTCCTGGCTCCCCACCCCTCTGTACTTGGTATTGCTGCAACATTCAGCTTCTTATACACTCATCTCTCTGTGCCATTCCATATGTAAGACGCACAGAAAAATTTCAGTGCTCACAATCCAAAGTCCACATAGTTTCCTCTTGATATAAATTGTCCTTTATAATTTTTATCTAATATACCTGATCATGCTGCTATATACCCTTTTTCCTTATTATTACAATACATTTTAGCTACTATGGACTACTTCTCATTTATTTTTCTTTTTTAAATTTTTTTTTCAATGTTTTTTATTTATTTTTGGGACAGAGAGAGACAGAGCATGAACGGGGGAGGGGCAGAGAGAGAGGGAGACACAGAATCGGAAACAGGCTCCAGGCTCTGAGCCATCAGCCCAGAGCCCGACGCGGGGCTCGAACTCACGGACCGCGAGATCGTGACCTGGCTGAAGTCGGAGGCTTAACCGACTGCGCCACCCAGGCGCCCCTCATTTATTTTTCAAATAAAGTAATAGCTGTAAGTAGAAGTTGTTGAGGTAGTAGTGATTATGATAATAGTATTTTGTTATTAAAGTTTTTTTTTATTTATAGTCAAAGCAGCGGCTGCCATTTGAGGATCTCCTACAACCAAGCATTTTAATAACTAATTTAAATATCTGATTTTAATTTATTTTTTTCATTTATTTATGTAATATGTATTTATATTTATTCAAAGCCACTCTGAGGCATTCATCCAGGAAGTTGAGATAATACAGTGGGGGAAAAAAAAAAAAACAACAGGTGACATCCCTGTTTGATGGGCCTTAGATTCCAATGAGTGAAAATATTACATTTTACAGAGGTAGGTGTTAGTAAATATTCCATTCCTTTTGTACCTTCCTCAATATTCTAAGGTCTACATAAATATAACTTGCCTTGGAACAAAGTATAACCTTACAAACCTCCATAAGTGCCCCAAATGAAAATCTGATAGTTTAAATAAGGGGAGTGCATTAACATGCCTGTAAAGAACAGTTACAGCTCCCAGAATAGAAATGTGGGTTTTTAACCTTGTTTTGATTCAGTAACCTACATTGTCAAGTAGGTATGCCAATTGGACTATATCTTTGAAGCCTCACCTCCACCATCTGTATTCATTTTAATGTCATGCCATTGATGTGTCTCTTCAAGTAGAGATCATTTCATTCTTAATATAGTCAGGTAGCATAGAGTGCTTTTCACCCTGGGAAATGCAACAAGCACAGAATGGGGAACTTTCTGGGTTGAGGAACAAAGTCCAAGGTAAACCCCTGGTGAGATTGTCAAAGGCAGACTGTGAGGAGGCGTGAGAAGGTGCCACATGTTATCCAAAAGGAGGAAGAGTGATTGGCAAGGTCAAGCTATTTGCAGAGATAGCATTTGAGCCCAGTTCGATTGAAACTTAAAAGCTTAGATAAGTCAAAGGGCTGAGAGAGAGAGAGAGGGAGGGGAAAAAAAAAAAAAAGAGTCCAGCTTTTCCTTATGGGAAACTTAGTAAGAAAAAGATTTAACGGTATTGGAGGAATTCTATAAATGGAAAGAAAATTGTAAGAGGAATCTTTTGTATAGCATTTAGAAAATATTTTTAAAACACACCCAATTTTATTAGGTTGACAGAAGGATTAATTGTGGTTATGTTCAGAGAGGGACATATTTTCAAAACATCCAAAGGGTGTTACAAGTTAATATTAACAGTGGTGTTTTAAAAAAATCTCATCAGGCGTTAGCTTCCAAACATGATCTTTGAATCAGAATAACCTGGTCAATTTGTAAAGATAACAAAAAAAGGCAACTTTCCTGGCTATTCCTTTGTGAAGCTAGGGCTCAGAAATGGGCTTTTTAAACCAGCTTTCTCCAGGGGAAGGTATATCTTCTTCCATTTAGTGCAGAGTCTCTGGTTGTTTCTGGTCTGGCTCGTGTGTGCAGTCCTCCTCAGCTCTATATTCTGCCTCTGGGTGCATATCTGTTGGGGACTGAACACTAAAGCCACAGAGACATGCAAGTTGACACCAGAACTCTGCATCTTCCATCCTCCACCAAGTCCTCTTTTTCTTCTCTGCAATCTTTCCATGTGCTTCCGTATCTCCTCATGCAATGTAGTCATTGTGAAGCATCAGTATCACCTCTCATTCTAGATTGAACTAATCCATTGATGTGCATTTCTTTGATCTATTTGCTAAATTATTTATTTATTTATTTATTTATTTATTTATTTATTTGAGAGAGAGAGAGAGCATGCAAGGGCGGGGGTCACAGAAAGAGGGGGAGAGAGAGAAGGAATTCCAAGCAGGCTCCCTACAGTCAGTGTGAAGCCTGCTGCTGGGCTCAAATTCACGAACTCTGAGATCATGACCTGAGCCTAAACCAAGAGGTGGATGCTTACCAACTGTACCAGCCAGGTGCCCCAATTTGGTAAATTCTTAGGAAGAGTCTGCTAACCCCAGGCAAGAAGCTAACCAGTAACTACATGTAGCGTCTAGTGAGGGAGATGACAAATGAACAATTAGACTAAAGTATAATACTTGCTAGGCAGGAATGCCATAGGAGAATGTCACAGGATCCCAAACTTACTGGACTTCTCTGCTATGCAGTGAAGACTTACGTGACTTCTACTCTCTGGAGGGCTTTACTTGATTTTCTTCATGCCTCTCCTTAGAGCCTTAACTGAACATTTGTTGACAATAAGAACAAAATCTACGATTTCCAGAGTAGTCTCTTCTCCAATTAAAGAAATTTTAACACCCATTTATTTTGTACTTAATACTGTCTGTATGCTTGGATAAGAATGAAAAACAATAGAAAACAATGAGCACATTACTCTTAGTCTCAGGTTAATTATATCTGTCAAACTTACCACGGTAACATTGGATGAAATACATTGATCATGTTAATATACTTCAGTTCTTAATGTAGATTATATTGCCTCATCTTCCTATCATCCTTACACCTTAGGTGCTGCTGCAATCTCCATGTCACTGATGAAGAGGCTGAAGTTCCAACAAAGAGTCCCATTTGTTCATGGTCACACAGTAAGTAACCCCTTGATTTCAAACCTGGGTAGTTGGGCTCCATTCATCTCCATTAAGCTATTCTCCTTGCAGTTTTATTTCATTGTGACATTCTGTTGTGTCTTAGGTTGAAGTTAATTCTAACACTGTCATTTCTGGAGAGGTAACACTGCAGAAATTTTAGGATTGAAATGCCTGACTTGAATCGTGTTGCCATTACTTACTAGCTAGGCAACGCTGAGTACTTCATTCAGGTTTTCTGTGCTGTACGTGAGTGGTTGGCACAATGGAAATAATAATAGTACATAACTTAGTTGTACTCAGTGAGTCAATACATGTTAACCACTTGGATCAGAGGTTAACAAATAGTAAACACTTGTTTCTGCTTATCATCACTATGATTGCCATCACTGTTACTACTATAATTAATACTACTACAAATAATAGCATGACCACCATGATGGCTGGCTTGTGAACCCTCAATAAGGCAAAAAGAATCAGTGTTCCCATGGTTAAGATGGGAATTTAAGACCTCCTTGCTTTTCTTAAAATATTTACGAGTATGAAAACAAAAGGTTAATAGAATATTATTTCAATTTCTCTGGATAGGTACTAACAAAGTACTTATAACTGTATCACTCCATTTTTAGCTTTTATGCATGTACATATCTTTTCTTTGTGAGATTCTGGGTGCATACAATAAAGTAAAGGAAAAAGACTAATGTGAGAAGTCCCTCAAGAATCAGAATCTGGAATCTGGTGGAGCTGCTCCCATTTCACATTTGTTCTCCTTATAGAAAATATACTTATAGAAGATATACACTGGACCCTAAATATACACTGGGCCCAGTGAACAAGGGGAAATAACTTTCAGCGACTGATGCAAGATCTCCTCTATGCCAGGCACTTGTGTTTGCTTTTTTTTTTTTTTAAATTGTGTTCTTTATAAGACTTGGAGTTGTAATGCATTATCCCCATTTTTATTTGACAAACTTACAGCTCAGTGAGATGAAACAAGTTGTGTAAAGACACCTTAATAAATGTCAAAGAAATTTTAAATCTGGTGCCTGATTCCAGAGTCCAGACACTGACCACTAGGATATGGAATATCCTACGTGTGCTCAAGGAACAATTACCAAGCATGTTCGCCAATCAAAACAAAAAAAGTTTTAAGAAATAGACTGGTTACACTAGCTAATGAAGAGTCCAGAAAGAAAGGTATGGGGAGGGTGGTTGCAGATAGATAGAAATGTGTTGCACAGATATGTAAATAGCATCTTAAAATCCTTATGGGTGCCAGGTCACAAAATCCAATTGTGATGTTAATTTGAATGTTCTTAACTTACACAATGTCAAAAACTCTGTTGCTTTGTATCCTAATTTAATTATAACATTCCCTTTGTTTCCCTTCGATCATTATGAAAGTAACAAATGTTCAATATAGAATTGGAAATTCTAGAAGGAAGGTAAAATCATTCATTGTCAAAAGATCCATAGGTAACCATGTGATAGTTCTCAACAATTCTTATTTTTCCTTTTATCTTTTAGTATTTCTGTGTTGTATTATTTTTAAATTAATATACTGCCACATCTCTTGTCTGCTTTTTTCCATTTAGCGTTGGGAATTTATAACCCAACTTTTTATAGACAACATTTTAACAACTTGATAGCTTTCTATCCTGAGGAATGATAATTTGCCATTACCTGTGTATTATGTATACAAAAAGTCCTTTTTGCTCCTGTGAACATTTTTTAAAAATTTTTATTATTTTTTAATACAATTTATTGTCAAATTGGCTAACAGAATGTAAAGTATGCTCTTGGTTTTGGGGGTAGATTTCCATGATTCACTGCTTACATACAACACCAATGCTCAACCAAGCAAGTGCCCTCCTCAGTGCCCATCACGCATTTTCCCCTTTCCCTCACCCCCCCCCATCAACACTCAGTATGTTCTCTGTATTTAATAATTTCTCACAGTTTTCCTCCATCCTCCTCTGTAACTTTTTTTCCCCCTTCCCTTCCCCCATGGTCTCTGTTAAGTTTCTCAGGATCCACATATGAGTGAAAACGTATGATACCTGTCTTTCTCTGACTTACTTCAATCAGCATAATACCTTCCAGTTCCATCCATATTGATGTAAATGGCCAGATTTCATTCTTTCTCATTGCCAAATAGTATTCCATTCTATATATAAACCACATCTTTATCCATTCATCAGTTGATGGACATTTAGGCTCTTTGCATAATTTGGCGATTATTAAATGTGTTGCTATAAACATTGGGGTACATTTGCCTCTATGCATCAGCACTCCTGTATCCTTTGGGTAAATTCCTTTAGTGCTATTGCTGGGTTGTAGGGTAGTTCTATTTTTAATTTTTTGAGGAAGCTTCACACTGTTTTCCAGACTGGCTGCACCAGTTTGCATTCCCACCAACAGTGCAAGAAGGTTCACTTTTCCCCACATCATCACCAGCATCTGTAGTTTCCTGAGTTGTTAATTTTAGCCACTCTGACTAGTGTGAGGTGATATCTAAGGGTCGTTTTGATTTGTATTTCCTTAATAATGAGTGATGTTGAGCATCTTTTCATGTATGGGCTGGCCATCTGGACGTCTTCTTTGGAAAAGTGTCTACTCATGTCTTCCCATTTCTTCACTGGATTATTTGTTTTTTAGGTGTTGATTTTGGTGATTTCTTTATAGATTTTGGATACTAGCTCTTTATCCAATATTTCATTTGCAAATATCTTTTCCCATTCCATCGGTTGTCTTTTAGTTTTGTTGATTATTTCCTTTGCAGTGCAGAAGCTTTTTATCTTGATAAGGTTCCAATAGTTCATTTTTGCTTTTAATTCCCTTGCCTTTGGAGACTTGTTGAGTAAGAAATTGCCTGCTTCCTCTTCTAGGGTTTTGGTGGTTTCCTGTATCACATTTAGGTCTTTGATCCATTTTGAGTTCATTTTTGTGTACGGTGTAAGAAAGTGGTCTAGTTTCATTCTTGTGCATGTTGCTGTCCAATTCTGCCAGTATTATTTGCTAAAGAGATAGTCTTTTTATAAATTAACCTATGTTATAGCTTAAGGTACCCTGAACATCTCTGTTACTCATAGCTGTTTCTGTATCCATATTGTTAAAATAGAATGAATATATGGAGATACATATGAACATATTTAATGTCTTAATATGTATTGCCAATTTTTTTTTTTTTATATAAATACAACGGTCATTGGTTAGGAAGCTCAGAGAGAAAGGGCACTTCCAAACGAGGGGTAGCCTGGGAAAGGCAAGGAAAAGAGGATAAAGACCAAGAAATTCGGCAGTGCATTTAGGGCTGAGGTAAGGGAAGGGAGGAGAAAGATCAGAAAACGTCAATTAGTGTAAGTTTCAAATTGACAGCCAACCAGAATCTAAAGAACATAAAATATACCATGTTGTCCCATTGAAGTCCTATTTCAGTTAAGAATGTGTGTGAAGGGATTATCAGCATTGCTTTCTCTTTAAGTCCATCAGACTGGTGATACTTAGACCAAGTTTTGCATCATGTGTTTGTATTGATTTGGGGCGACAGAGTTTTTTGTCCTTCAGTACAAAGGCAGGCTGTGTGTTTTACTAAGATGGATTTGAAACAGGACTGTTTTACCTGATGAAATGCTGGCTCTGTCTCACAGTATGTTCTGAAATAACAACAAAAACAACAATGTGCTGGCTGGTTTGGGCAACCCCAGGCAATCCAACATTGTAACAAGTGAATCTGGATACAATCAGAAAGTTATATTTTGTAGTCCAAACTATGTCAATAAAAATGAAAATTAGATGAATTTAATTTTAATTTTCAAAATAAAAAGTAATTAAACAAAACATTACTAAATCTATAGTATTTTTATAAAATTTGTTAGCTAAAGTATTTTCCATCCATTGTGATTTCAATATTTCCCTGAGTTGTATTGTTTTCTTCTTTAACATTGTATCTCTAAAACCCAATTTTTAAAGAAGAACTATGCCTAGTAGTCACAGATCAAATTATTTGATTAGTAAGTTTGATTCTATAGAAAATCATCTCAATTGTTTCAGGGTTATCAGTGTCTGCGTAAACAGAGTTAAATAGGAGCATTTATGAATGCATTCAATAAGTGTTTACTAAGATTAAAATTAGGGAATATAAGGTTAAGTGTATTCTCTGACTTTAATAAACTCAATGAATGAAATTTGATGAAGTCCGGTGGTAGTTGAAGGTAAGAATCCTAAATCCTGTGGTTTTTAAGAATTGAAAGATGAAGCCCCACATCTCATTTTTTCTTCTATGCTTTGCTGCTATGTTGTAGAGTGTATAGGTTTCTGAAAAACTAAAGAGGAGGGCCTCTAACACAACATAAAGACTGAGAAGACTGTTCCATAGGACAGGTAATGGCTGAGCTGAATTATCCTGGTGATGATCACAAAGCACAATTCAGTAGGATATAATGTGCCATGCAAAATGATGGAAGTGTCAAGGAGTTGTTAGAATTGGGGACTTTAGCATGCTTGACATTTGAATTGGAGGTGAGATCCATGAATTAGGCATGAGACCAAATCACAAATGGATTATACCATTTTGGAGTCTGTTGCTTAAGTCAGTGCAGCACCACTGAAAGATTTCACACAAGTGACCCAATCATATTGACAGTGTGGAAAGATCGCCCTGATGGAGAGATGGCAGTTAAATGTGGGATTTGGAGGACTGAGAATGTCATCGTTACTAGGCTAGTTTATTGTTCCACTGAGATATAATGGGGACCTTTTCCATGACAATGCAAGGAGGAACAGAGAAGAGGAGATACATGAAAGATAGTTATTATCACAGATTTCTTACAGGAGTTTCTTTTGAAAAGCTCAGTTCTTTAAATCCCACGGATTTACAGTTGGACATCTTTCAAAACAGGGGCTGCTGAAATGAGAAAGAGTGAAAGCTAAATTGTCTCCAACTTAGAAGCCTTTTTTTCAGCTCTAATTTGCCTATGTTTGGTGTGGAATTAGGTATTGAAATCCACTCAAGTTTCTAATTTTCAGCTCCCCTGCACCCACGCAGCCTCACAGTTAGGAGTTTGCTAATAAAACGGGTTCCCAATTTAATCCAACAAGGGGCTCACTATGCAAATATTCTTATACAGTATGTTTTTTTTTTTTTTTACAAATAAAACCTAGATAAAAATATGAATACCAGTAAACTTGAGGGTCTATAATTTAAAAGGATGATTCTCTCTATTTTTAATGTTTTACTTATTTTTGAAAGAGAATGAGAGACAGAGTGTTAGCAGGGGAGGGGCAGAGAGAGAAGGAGGCACAGAATCTGAAGCAGGCTACAGACTGTGAGCTGTCAGCATAGAGCCTGATGAGGGGCTTGAACTCACAAACCCTAAGATCATGACCTGAGCCAAAGTTGGATACTTAACCAATTGAGTTACCCAGGTACCCCTTAATAGAATGATTCTTAAAATTATTGTAAGTACGTAGCCATAACCCAGGTGGGAAAATTGGAGCTATGCTGCAAAGAGAAGGAATTATTACAGAAAACCTTTGGCACTACTGGACTATAGTGTCGATATGGTCCTTAGATATTATCTAGTATAAATAATAAATAAAGGCAGTTAAAGAAAGAATAAAATATAGAAAAAGATCGCTCTGGTTCATGGTGGTGGCATTACCTTCCCTGTGAGTGAAAATTAAATTGTTCTCTGAAAGCCCGGTTCATTTCTCACTTGGATCATGAAAACCAGATAAACATATTTTAAATACAATGCATCATCCTGGGCCACACCACTTGTTTATATTATTAGAATGTTTGGGGCTTGGAGCTTAAGATTCTGTATTATAATAAGAAGTCTACCTGGTAATTTTCATAGACACCAAAGTTTGATAATGACTACCTTAGGACTGTAGGATCCCCTGTAACTCTAAATTTATTTGAATCTATGACTTGACATAAAACATTCTGAAGGTTTTACACAGAGCAAGTACTCTTGAAATATAATGATTGCTTTCAAATATTTCTGCTCTCACTTCCCAGAAACTGTTTAAAAGGATAAGACAGAAGAAAATTTATCCTCGTGGTTAGGTATAGATATGCAGGCTAGGGGGTAGAGGGGACAGTCAGGAATATATTCTTGTCTGTGTCTCCTAGTGCCTAGCACAAAGCCTGAGTCATGGGGGGTATCCAGTAAAATGTATGGAATGAATTAGCTAATGTGAGAGTCAGAGACTTCCCTCTCAGTAGGGAAGTTCTGGAGGTAAGTTTTCGCTTCTGAAGTCAAGCCTTGAATGTTCCCAGTAATGAACTCCGCAGTCATCTTTTGATGGAAATGGGAAGCAATTCCTTTACAGGCCTTCTGTAAGGGGCTCTCTCTATATATTGGAAAATGAAGCAATGGTTTTGCCATTGCTCACATTAAATAGATGGGCTCCATTCAGCTTCTTTCATGTACAGGATTCTTCTGTGCCTCTAGATGGTGCTGCTGGCTCATAACTCAAGCAGTGCAAAATCCAAATGTAAGGCAAGTGAGGAGTGCAGACCTCTGAAGAAGCATCTCTGCCTGCATCTGTGTCTCTGCCTTTTGCCAATTTGCAGGAAGCTTTATTTTAAAATACTTCCACTTGGCCAATTCTAATCACCTTTTCTTTCTACTCTACCCTCATTATCATTTTTTAAAGAATCTATTTTAACATACTCAATAGAATTTGTTTATGCTCTTCTTATTTGTGTACAAAGAATGGAAGAATAAAGGTAACCAATCCATGGTAGAAAAATAAATAAAAGATTTCTACCTGGCAGCAAGCCATGTTGAACTCCATACATATGGAACTCCATGTTTACATACTCCATAAGTACTCTCGTCCAAGATACATGATCTCTCACAGTCCAATTGTAATTTTTTTTTAAAAGAAACAGCTTAACACTTGAAATATTGCATTAGTGAAATAGAAACACTCAGGGTTGAAAAATATGTAGGATCTGCATGGCTTTTCTGCCCTCTTGTTCTGAAGATAGACACCCATATTTTTTCATGGCACTTTTCCCTAATTAGCTAAATCTGGGGCCAGAATCCTTCCCCGTCCCAGAAATAAAGATGGATAAGGGTCCACATATACTTTAAACCATTTACTAACTCTGATCTGTTCTTTTATTTTGTGGTAGTTACTTGGGACATCCACAAGCTATGTGTCCTTCTCATATTTCCATGAAATAAGTAACAGAACCAAAATTGGAACTCAGACCAACTTTAAGTTAAATGTTTATACACCCTGCTGATCATGGGCTATCTCTAAAATTCCGAGCCAGAGTCCCAAACTGTTAATGCATGTCTCAGGAAACAGTAGCAATTCATTCACTGATCAAAAGAGGATTTATTTGGCAGTTACTCTGATTAAAAAAAAAAAAAAAAAACAAAACTATGCTAAATAAACTGGCTAAACAGATAAATAGAATGACTCCTTCCAGAAGCTATCATTGTGGCAAAAGAGAATGACCATAGGAGGTATTGGTACGGGCAGTAATGGAGTCTACTATATTGCTATGTGCAACATGTGACATGAAAGAAAGGTGTTACCAGGTCCAGTGGGGGGACATGTAATAGAATAGGAGTAATCAATGCTGTCTTGTTGCGGGACAAAGGCAAGGCTCACACTCAGTTTAATGAAATGGGCAGACCTAATATAGATCATTTTTGTTTCCCAAGAATTGGTAGGGAGTTACTAGAAGCATTAGAGGTAGATGTTTGCATGTATTTAGATTTTTAAAATAGGAAAACAATAATTGTGCACATGCATTTGGTATTCCCATGTGATAAGTATCTCATTTGATTCTAACACAAGTATCACAGTGACCACCACCATGTAACAGCTACTTCCCATTTTAAGCATCTCAGCTTCCAGACTCAGAGATAAAAATAGGCTTACTCAAGTTCACACAACCAATTGCAGAAGGGGTTTCAAAGCTCATGCTTCAGCTTCCACATTAGATAGTCTTTCTAACTGCCTTTAATTAGAAACAAAGAGGAAGACAACTCTACCTGTACCAATCTGTAGTTAATTTTATGTTTCAGTTTCACAAACAGGACTTGAGATGTGTCTCTGAATCAGAGGGCAGGCAAAACTTTAGCTTGAAGGATGGAAAGGACCTCCCAGAGCCCAGAGGACCCCTGAGCTTTTTGGAACTGCTAGGCTGACCACACACTCAGCTTCAGTAATTTTGGTGGCTAAAGGAAATCTGGAGATGGTAGCTGCTGATACAAACCTATACAATTAGAAATGAGAACTCAGCTTCGAGAAAAAAAAAATAAGGCAGCCTATCAGGACCCACATGCAAAAGATTGAAGATTCTGCAATGAACACTGAAAAGTAGTTGTAAAATTTTGGAAAACTTACTTCACCTTTGAGAGGCAGTTGCCTCAATCTGCACGTGCCAGTAGACAGGGTAACAGATCACTGTATTTTAGATCTTTCTGTGTTTCTATATTCATAAGCCATGTACTTTTAGCACTGTGTCAGAAAGGAAGGTGGAAATTAAAGTGTGAAAAGATGTGATCCACCTAAGGATTATATATAGAAGCAACGTGGGTTCCCCCTTTTGGCATATGGAAGCCAGGTTCATGTCTCTGCGAAGAGACTTGAAGTTTTTCAACCCCTCCAGTGTCTTTGGCACTTAAAACTGCACCTGCAACAGGGGAGTGCTCAGCAGGTAACTGTTGAATGTTTCACATAGTAAATTTGCTTTCGTTCATCCATTCAGTAAATACATAGTGAGCATCTACAGTAGGGAATACACTATTGTTGTCACTGGGGCTTAAAGAGTATTGCTTGTGAGGCTTCAATATACATGAATATTTTCACAGAAAGAAAAAGGCAAAGTCAATGTGAAATAAAAACAAAGAAGGGTCTTGCGTTTGGGGGAAGCATAAAGTTTGATTTCCTGAATCTAGAAAGATTGTAAAGTTCAGCAAGAGACTAAGACTGGAAGCTTTTGGAGAAGACTGAGCATACACCAGTCAAGGCAGGTGAAAGAGTAGGTTCAGAGGAGGACTCATTCATGGTAGATCTTGGGAGGACTTATCATTGTCTCAGTCTCTGTACCTTTGCTGTACTCTCTCTGTACCTTTCCTGAGAAATACTGTTCCCAGGGTTCTTAACTCCAAAGACCATCATAATCAAAAGTTTTGATTCAAATTCTTACTTTGTATATGAGTTACCTGGTTTCTCTCCCTCTTCTTTCCATGCTCTGGATTAAAAGAATAAACTTCCTAGTGCATTTATGTAGGAGTTAACACTTAAAGTGCCTTTGCATGAGAAAGCATCCAGATGGTCAAGAAACAGCACAGCGGTAGAATTCTCAGACCACAGAGCACCACTGCAATCAGTCCTTGAGCTCCAGCCACTCCATCTGTGTCATGCCCTGTGGGTTTCAGTAACATCACTGATGATTCATTCACAAACCTGCTCATCCCCTCGCTGCTCTACATTGGGCACAATTGCTCATTGTTCTCCATTGATTAGAATGCTGTGATTTATAAATGGATGATGTAAAAGAAAAATAGACCAAGGCCATTACTTGCAGGTGGATTTTTCTAGTCTTGACTCCTGGGTAATCAGTCTTCTGTGGAGTATCTCCTGGCTACTTACTGTTGTGATTTTTTATAAAGTGACTTCTTACACTGATAACTGTACCAAGCTTCATGTATGTCCAATTTTAAAAGGCAGATGAAATATAACTGTTTTCATGAAAGTGTTTAAGGATCTAATCTACTCTAAACTGTCCTTTATGTGAGCATTATAATATTTGATTCAAAGACTCTGAACTGACAGAAAGGGCTAAGTAGAAAGTGTGGTTATTAATATATCAAGTTTGTCACCACTAAAATATTCAAGCAGGTTAATTGCCAACAGGCAAAAATTTAGATGGTGCAAATGCTGTTAAATACTATTGTATGCCTAGGGATTTGCTTTCAGAGTTAGAATTGTAAAGCCCTGCCTTACAGAAGCGCCTCCTCTTGGCAGGCAAAGAGGACAACGAATTAGAAGTTGCAAAGTCTTAGAGAGGAAGAAATGTGGTGTCTTCATCTCCATTCCGAGTTTGACCCAAATAATTTTCACATGCTCTTAAGGGTGGTAACTTTTTATAGGCCTCTTTTGTCTCCTGTAGCACAGAACGCAGGCCCCTTCACCAAGCAGGTGCTCATACATAATAATTACAACAATTATAGCATTCATTTAACCCTGAAGGATTAGGGAGGTGGGGATTAATTAAGGCCTAAAAAGAAGTGGGAATCTGAGAGAGCAAAACTTAAATTGATGGGTATAGGTTAGTAATGCCTACTTATTTGAGTTGGTATGAGCCTATCAGCCCAACATCTGGCAAACCTGTCTGAAATTTAGCAGATGAGATCTCAGGCATCTGTGAACAAACCTATCCTTTTTTTTTTCCTACTCAGTGATGGAAAAGATAGTTATTTTTTATTTTTTTACAAATAATTTAAAAGTTCTGTCACAGAAAACATCTTTCATAAGGCTATTTTGTAACATTCATTTTTTAATCCTCTTTCTTAAAGAAAGTTAAAATTAATTTTCTCTCTTTTAAAACTTGGACTATTCAGCAATTAGCAACAGGTATATGCAAAGATAAATATGTTATAAACATATAAACAGCTATATGTTTCTGCATGTAACTGAAAATGCCAACTTATTTTGAAAACAATTTTGATCAAAAAAAATTTTTCTTGAGAGTGTGTGTGTGTGTGTGCAGTGGGAGGGGCAGGAAGAGAGAGAATCTTAAGCAGACTCCCCACCCACAGTGGAGTCCAATGCAGGGTTCAATCCCATGATAATGAATGAGATCATGACCTGAGCTGAAATCAAGCGTGGGACATTTAACTGGCTGGGCCACCCAGATGCCCCTGAGAAATATTTTACGTATATATGCTTAGCTCTTCCTTCTGCATTTTTGAGAAAAATTACATTAGAGAGTAAGATGCATACATGGCTTCCTACACATACTCATTCTTCAATGTCACAAGTGTTGTCTGACTATCAGAGACCCCACCCAAGTTAGAGGTAAAGAGTTAGATTTCAGGTCCATTGAACTTTTTTTTCTTTTTTCTTTTTTTTAAAGAAACTTGAACACAACTGTTGCCTGAGGTAGAGGTAGTCGGGGAAGAAAAAAAAACTAATTATTTGGAAAAAGATTATAAGAGGGTATTTGAAGGAGAAAGGGCTAAAGGGACTGAACAGATTCTTGTAAGTTGTTACAAATGATGACTATAAATTCTATGAAGTGGAATTAAAAGCAGAATTTCAGATTCCCAAAGTTAAATTAAAAGCAGAATTTCAGGTTCCCATAACATGGCCCATTGTGAACTTTCCCTAGTACAAAATAACCCAAAAAAACAAAAAAAAAAAAAAAAAACTTTTTATAATTTATGTTGAGAAAAAGATAAAATGGCAAGAATAGTGGATGTGGGGAAATAATTAATCCTCTTAAATCCTAAAAAGACAGAGGGAAAAAAGTTCCAAACATTAACCCATCTTTTAGCTCCCTTTCCTATATGCTGGTCACTGGTACTCATAATAGTTGCACACTTGACAGAAGCCCTAAGGATCACAGGAAGATTAAATTTTACTCATTAGATTATAGCTAACAAGGCAGGAAAATGTCCTGATATATGTAACAATGATTTCCAATAACTTGCTCTGTGACCTTGGAAAATTCACTTAACTGATCTGAACCTCAGTTTCAATATTTGTCAAATTAAGTGATTGAAGGAGTAATCTGAAGTCCCTCAGATAACTAAAAGTCACTGATTTTTAAGATGTGAAAAAAACAAAAAGCAAACAAACACTTCAGTTCAAAATTTCCTTTCAGCCGGGAAATGGAGCTAGTAAAGTACTTTTCAAAGCTATCAGTGACTCCCAAAAGCCAATACAGATGATTCTCAAGTACAGCCAGATTTGGGAATCATTGGTCATACCCATGTCATTAGAAAAATGTTGTCTAGGAGTCAGAGCAGGCAGAAAAATGTCAAATTCTCAAAAGTTTCTAGAGCTAGTGCCCTGTTCTGGCCAGAATACTCCAGTTGTAGGGTTCTGGGTTGAGAGAAAGTCTTAACTTTGAATATCTGAAAAAGTGCACTAAAAATGAAGTGTTTAATCAGGGGAATCTAGGAGTGCAAGGAGGGGTCATGGAAGGGGAGAATTGCCTGGATTTTTATGAATAAGTAACCTTGTATATTAATGTGTTCTGTGTGAGAAATGTTTCTAATAGAGATGGCTACTGGTTTTTGTCTATAATTTCAAGAAAAGAGCAAGTATCTGTTTTTAAAGATTAAAATAGTATAGAATATGGGGTCAGCTGGGTGGCTTCATGAATTAAGCACCTGACTTGATTTTGGCTCAGTTCGTGATCTCATGGTCCATGAGATGGAAGCCTGTGTTGGGCTCTGTGCTGAATTCACACAGCCTACTTGGGATTCTCTGTCTCCCTCTCCCTCCCTCCCTCTCCTCCTCCTCCTCCTCCTCCTCCTCCTCCTCCTCCTCC
>NW_026057589.1:3799442-3810805 GCF_023721935.1 Panthera uncia | reverse complement strand
CCTCCTCCTCCTCCTCCTCCTTCTTCTTCTTCTTCTTCTTCTTCTCTCTCTCTCTCTCTCTCTCTCTTTCTCTCTTTCTCTCTTTCTCTCTGCCCCTCAGCAAATCATGGAAACATATGCACACTGTCTCTCACCCTCTCCCTTTCAAAATAAATAAATACACATTAAAAAATAAATAATACAGAATGTGAACTAAATTTTAACTAATCACCCTTAATCTTTTGGATGCTGTAGCCCTGACCTATTGGACTGACCATGCTCTAGGTAACTATAGTGTCAAATATAAAATATTTCTATTCATGAATATGCATAGAAACAATAGCATACACACACCACACACACACGATATAATACATAGACAAGTTCATACACTCAATCTCATCAAGTGATTTGCTTTTCTTAGTTAATACATCTTTGAGACCTGTGTTCACCCTGGTATAAAAAGTTTTATCCTGTGCACATCTGTCTCTTCACTTAAAATGCTTGAGTAAAATGCCATTGTATAAATGTACTCGAATTAACTATTTCTCTAAAAGTTCCTTTACTTAAATAGTTTGTAGTCTTTGCTCCTTTTGTAACCCACATTCATAGTTGTAAATGGTCTGATGTGTTTTAGAACTAGGTAGGGTATGACTTTTGAACAAATAATAAAAAAAAAAAAAAAACTTTCCTCTCTTGCCATATTATATGTTATAGAAGAAGAGCACATTCTTAATCTTAGACTTCTAAGAAAGTGACTTAAGTCTGTTTTTCATCTTTTCATTACTGGCTGTGCAGCATGAGAGAATTAATTCCTCCCAGGGTCCATTCTCTCCTCTGCAAAATAGTTTGATGAGTTTTGTGAACCAGGGGGAAAAATGTGAATCTACTCTTCTAAAATAGCAAAAGTATAATTGAATACTTGACTGAAAAAAAAAAAAAAACTACTTAAGTAAAAGCAACCAAACTCTGTTCGTTGGAATCTTTACCGCGATTATTGTGGCAGCTACCAAACCAGCCCTCTTGTTGGAATTCTAATAGTTATGGATAGTGTAACACTCTTCATCTTGTCTGATAGACAAAGCATAAGGCACATTCCTATATTGTTCTGGAGTCAGGATATCTCAGCTCAGAGGTGTTCCAGGAACCATCAACAGCATTGAATTAGAATAACTGGCATGTCCTTGCCAACCACAGAATCCCAGAGGGTATTCCTTCAGAAACGTTCTCAAAAATGTTTACTTCTCCCTCTTTAAATTAGTAGACTTCCAAAGAAGAGTTGGTCGAAGCATTTCCAAGACGGAGAAAGAAACTGTCTCTAAACTTTGTGGAACTTGACCAAATAAATTTCCGTTAGAAATATAAATGCAGTGATAAGATCTTAAAAAGAAAGAACAAAAGACCTGACACTATTCATTTATTCCCCAGAAAACAACAAAATAAAATGAACATAATAAGTAAACAAAGTACACACTTATAGAAGCTGCTTTCATTTGATTGTCCAAGTTTATGTTTTTTAATCATTAAGTTACTTTTTTTCTTATTATTTTGATGAGAGGTAGTTGCACCACACAGAGAAATATGGCTTGACGGTATATTGGAGATCCAAATGTTAAAATCTTATTCACATGAACAGATTTTGTAATCAGACTTTTTTGGGATAAATCTGACTGCTAACTTGAATCTTCTAACTAATGCAACTTTCACCTATATACATACACAATAGAAATTCTATTATTTTCTGCTTCTCATAGCAGCTTTGAAATTGCACAACCTACTTTAGCATTCTTTAGTCTTTAACAAGTAAGACTGGGAATTGAGGAATAATCAGTAATGGTTATCTGCCTTTTCCTATTTAAGAACAATAATGGTGCTCACTCATCCTGAACAAGGCCGTTAATTAATCATTGTAGCTATGCAGGTTGAAGTCCCAATGTTATCATCACTGAAGCATAGCAGCAATATAAACTCCTGCTTAAGTGCTTTTGTTCTGTGAAATAAATCTTTGCATTACAACCATTCCTAATCATTTATTAAAAGTATAACACTTGGCTATTATCATACTTGATGGTGATGTTTTTAAGTCATTTATTTGTTTTACTTGCTAGCACAAATTTAATTTGCTAGAATTTTTAAGCATATAGTGGATTTCGTGGGAGGGGACCGGAGAGCTCTCTAGAGGAATGCACCTTAAAAAAATAAATAAATAAAAATACACAGACAAAAAGAACAGGATAGAAAATTAATCTGAACGCCCAGACTGATTGGCTCTGCAGTGGACATTAGGCGTAAAACACGAATGTGGGGATTATTGGAGTCGGCTACTGAACACAACCAAAAGACATAATTGATAATATGTATTGAGTTAACCATATTAACTCAAACAAATAGAACTTTCTGTTGACTTGAAAAGAATGTTGGTCTCTAATTTGGAAGTTGAGGTAATAGCCTAATTTGCTTAAATGTTACTTAGTATTTGTGAATAATGCAAGTGAAATTACTACTTTATAGTCGCATGGGATCCACAACCCTGAGGAAAGACAGCTTTTTAAGAGACTTTAACCAGATACAAATGTTTTTTTTTATTAATACCACCCCACAAAAAAAGGTGAAGTTATTTGTTAATAAGACTACAGAATACTGAATAGTAGGAGTGCACTCAGTACTTGTGTGCCGTCCCTATCCCCCAAGCAGCAATGGGACAATATACAGTCTGAGCTTGTCTTTAAGGACACGTTGATTAAATGCTTGAATGGGGTCTAATACAGGTTATGGGGAAACATAATGTCACTAATTGTTAAACAGACCAGAACTTATACAGCCAATTGAATGTTGACTATTTGAAACAGGTACCTAGGGAGTCTGCAGACTTAACTCCAAGATAGCACCTGATCTCAAAACTCTGGAGCCCCCCACCCCCTTAATGACATTTTGGTGGCTAAAACAATCAGATCATTACGTTTTCACTCAAGAGACTGGAAGCGATTTCCCAGTCAGAGATAGTTTAGGATGAATTCACTATAACATTGTAAAATTGGACTACGGTTTCAGTCAAATGGGGGTTCAGTCACCATTTCTATCATTTACTGCCTGAAAAACTGCGAGCAGTTGCTATGAAAGACTGAGTGAATGAACATATGAATAAATTAATGTGTGGTTATTTCACTCCTTAATCAAAAAATCTCTCCTTGCCAAAGCTGACCCCAAATTTTGATGTAGTGCTGAAGAAAGATTTGGCTAATATATGAAAATACTTAGGTCACAAACAAACCTTACTCCTCCCTTCACATATGCATGGGGTTCCTACTGTGTGCCGTACATTGTACCAAGGCAGATGAAATCCTAAGATAGACAATTTCATGTCCTCCCAAACCTTATGGTCTAACACAGAAGACAAACAAGTACCCACATAACAAGAGTACTGTCTGATTGGACCTAGAAGAGGGAGGCAAAGGATACATTAGACTAGAAGGAGAGAGGGGAGAGCTTCCTAGAGAAGAATTTGTGGATCAGAGAAAATACATAGAAGTAATCACGCCAACTGCAAAGGACTGAATGTGTCCTGATAAAATTCAACTATTGAAATGGTATTTCCCAGTGTGATGGGATTAGGAGGTAGGGCTTTGGGGAGATAATTAGGTTATGAGTGTGGAGTCCTCATGGATGGGATTAGTGTCCTTACAAAAGAAGTTTTAGCTCTCATGCCCTTTTTCTGACACATGAGGATAGAATGAGAAGTCAACAGTCTGTAAGTCAAAAAAGGGTTTCACCCAAACCAAATTGTGCTGGCACTTGCTGGCTGATCTTGGACTTCCAGCCTCCAGATATGTGAGGAATACTTTTCTGTTATTTTTAAGTGACTTAGTCTATTTTATTTCTTATAGCAGCCCAAATCTAAGACACCACTTTTCCCTTTGTTAGGTGAGGATATGAAGGTCCAAACAGGAGAATTAATTCATCCCCGGTTGAATGACCACTTGTAAATATTTTCTGTTGTAAGTAATCTCTTCACCCAATGTGGGACTTGAACTTACAACCCTGAGATCCAGAATCACATGCTCTACCAACTAAGCCAGCCAGGAGCTGCAACCTCTTGTAGATTTTACGTGTAAGTTGTTAACACAGATCTTGATCTCTAGTGCTCTGTCACTAGTTTATATGAAGAAAGTCTATACATTCTAGAAGCTTTACGTACGAAAGATCCTGTTTATTGGTATAATCCTGAAATAATTGTGACAACCTTCTCCTTTCACTCGCAAAAGGGGACCAGCTCAGAGAATAAGAGATGTAGCTTGGTATCTTATTGTATGATGTAATGTGTGGTCTTTGAGACACATGGCCAGGATTCATTTATGGAAGTAGAGAATTACAAATGTTGGCTCTGAGGACAGTAGTTGTGGGATTGAAAACTGTCTTTCATATTTACTGGTTGTGGTCAAATTACCAACCCCCTGAGTATCATCTATATGTGTAATGGGTTGGGGGAATGTGGGTTGATAATTACCTCCTGGTTGTGTTTTGACGATTTTCTTTTTAAATGTTTATTTTTGAGAGTGAGAAACGCAGTGCAAGCAGGGGAGGGGCAGAGAGAGAGAATCCCAAGCAGTTTCCATGCAGTCAGCACCGAGCCCCATGCAGGGCTCAATCCCACAAACCGTGAGATCATGACTTGAGCTGAAATTAAGAGTAGGACACTTAATTGAGTCACCCAGGTGTCCCAAGGATTGATTATATTAGTGTTTGTGAAATCTCTAGTAGAGTGCCTGGCATTTGCACCAACTATATGCATGTTACTTACTATTATCTATCATTAGCTATCTGTTCTATAATTAGATTCACTGAGAGCAACAGGACAGGATTTAAAGGGATGCTCTGGACCCAGATCGTGTAAACTTGAAATCTAATTCTGCTAGGGCTTCATTTAAAAGCTGTGAAACCTTGGGCAAATTACTAGAACTCTTTGTGTCTCCATTTCCTCAAAAGTCAAACAGAGGTATTAATAGGATCTACCCCATAGGGTTATGGATAGTATTGAATGTTATAGGAAGACCATGTGGAACAGTTCCTCTCATACTAGACTGCTATCACCATCATCACGATCACCATCTTTATAGGCCTATTGTGTGCTAATCCTTGAGGCCATTACATTACAAAGGTCTCTGGCCCTAAAGAGCATACATATTTGTACTGGACAATACTAATGATTTTTTTTTTGTTTGCCAAGTTTTGTACTTGTTATGGATACCCGATGATTTTATCTCACTTTTCAATTATAATTTTGCCTTTCATTACACTGGACCTTTGCTAAATATTTCTAGGACTTGGATTCCTTGTGAAAACTTGATTTTTAAGAAAATATCCACCCTTTCATATTTCACTCCAGTGCTCTTAGGAATTATTAACAATTAAGATGACTGTTGAATAGTAAAGTACCAAGATCACCCACTTGACTTGTTAATGGTATTTGACTTCTAGCAAATGCTCCAAAGTACTGAGAGAAGCAGAAGCTGTTTTTTTGTTTTTGTTTTTTGTTTGTTACTCTCTTGGTTTTCAATTCATTAATCAAAGACCCACATATTGATTCAAGTACTCCACCTCATAATATCACAGGACAAACATTATACCTCCATGAAAGTTGAACCAAGTAACCCAAGAAAGGAAACACAATAACATTAACACAAATATGATTCCAAAGACACACTGTTCTGTACCTGAAACAGAATAGATAAAAACAAATACAATTTTCGTCTTTTAAATACAGTTTAATTGTATCATTTTGAATACAGAAAAAAAATAATGAAATTTATCAGTATTTTCCAATGCAGACCTCTCCAATCTTAGTTTTAAATAATTTTAGTATCATCTTGTCTAGTGAATTCCTTCACAAAGTAGGCTTTGGACACACCAATTTGGTTATTATTTCTCCCTTTATGTTGTATTTTCAACTCCATATTTCAATCCTCTGCAAATGCCTCTCTCTCTTTTCCTATAAGGCTCTTCTCCCATTTTACTTTCTTATCTAACTTTATTAATTTTGCCTGGTGATACGTACTCTTTTTCTGTGAGACTTCCTGTGACATCCTTTGCTTTCTAGCCCCTAACTCCCAGTGAGAATTATTTCACAGTCCTTGGTGACTAGTTGGATTTAACAGTTTTTCATCCCAATTTTTTTCACAGCTGCATGCAAGTTGCTTTTCCTGATTCAGTCATAAATTCTTCAGAAGTAGACACTACCTCTTGTTTCCCACTTCTGTGTACTTCCTCACTCACTGTCACCCCACTCTTCAGGAAGGCATTATAAGATTTAAATGTGCAAGAAATATCTGTCAAGTAAATGTATGGGTGTCAAATGAAAGTGATGCTTGATGGTGGACTCCAGATGGAGTCGGTGGACTCATACCCAGAAAATGTACTGATGCATTTTTATGTACTTGGACAATATTATTATGGTTGAATTACAAGCTTGATTTTGCAAACACAACAGCATTTATCCCCCCAAGAATGGTCCCTGTCTCTTTTTGTCTTTTTTCTCTTACACACACACACACACACACACACACACACACACACACACAGAGAAACTGGCCAATAACACCCCTGTGATAGTGCCTTTGAAAGAAACACACCTCCCTCCCCCTCTAAATTGCTTTTGAAATAAAGGCATAAAGTGAGTTAGGTATGCTGAACAGGTGAATATCAAAGGAAGAATTCCCCCTGCTGCCATTAACTACATGAAAGCTTTTGGGAGTTATTCCTTTGCTCATTTTAGTGGTTTGTATAATGAGATCAGAAGACAGAAACTCTGGCAACTCTTGGATCTGTTTGTAGCTGCTAGACACAGAGACGCACTCGGCACAGGAATGATGATTCTATTTGAAAGCACTAAGCATCCAGATGCATGAAGTGGCCAATAATCACCCCTGTCTTGTCTGGGTATCATCCAGTGCCTTGCCTTTTGCAGTGGGTTTCACTTTCCTTTTCACTTTTTTTTTTTTTTTTTCTTTTCAGATTCATGACTATGAAAAAGCATTCTCTACAGCTCGTTTGGCTCATTGTGAAATAGAGTCTTGAGAGCAGAAAAAGAGAAACCCATTCTGCATACTAAAATGATTGTAGGAAACCAAAGTAATTACAAACACACACACACACACACACACACACACACACACACACATCTGTGTACATGTGACATAAACTATATCCAATAGGATGACAATCTGGCCAGTGCATCAGGTACATCCTAAACATTCTGAAGTGTCTCTTGAATGCCGACTTGATTTTGCACTGTTAGGCTTGCATTTGCCTGTTTTATTGCTTTTTTTGGGGTGGGGAGGTTGGAGCATTCCAAATAAAGAATATTAAAGAATATAAGACTTGGAACCTAATAACAGTATTGACTTCATTCCTGGTGTTTTTCATAAAAAAAAAAAAAAGTTTTGTGTTAGCCTCAACTGCATCTTCTCATCAGTATAGATAACTAATACAATATTAGACCTGATGTTCATACCTAGATAGTCCCCTTTTTGGTGAGCCTAGATCATGAATGATGAAAGAAAGGAGCTAGACTGTTGATACTTCAGTTGGAAGGAGTGCACAGCAAGAGGAAAATAGCTGCCAGGGGCAGCATGGGCTCTGATGGGGGGAGGGCACTTACTTTCTCGTTCCAAGTGCCAGTGAGGAGACTGGATTTACAGACATGTCTAGGCCGGATATTAGAAGTACTGATCTATATGGATAATACGTAGCTTTTGTAAACCTTGTATCTTTACACGTACTTTGAAATAAAAGAAAAACACCTCCTCTGTGTTACATTTGCAACATTGATTGAATTCCCCTGCTTCACTTGTTGCTTATAATTAAAATAAACTAAATAAAATGTATATAAATAGTATAATAATAAAAATGTAATAATTACATGAATTTCCACCTCTGGGTCAAATTAGGGTCTTATAACTTTAACCAAGCTCCAGTGGCTTCCAAACACCTCAGCCTAGGAGAGTAAACTTACAGCAATCTTGCACGTACAAGGGTTTCCTCAGGATTAAGCAACAATTCTGTACCATTAATCCTCTTGATGCCCTGCAACATTATTACTTTTAAACTGTCTATATTTCCCCATGATCCATAAAGTCCAGATTTATGCCTTTTTTTTATTGTCCTAATTCTCATAAAAATTCCAGTTTACGCCTCAAATTGTCACCATTTTGACAATACATTGAATGGTCACTCTAATCACCTCCACATACTAGATCCACTAAAAGCATTTTTTTCAGAGTATAGACCCCAGATTAAACATAACATAACCTGAGGAGATTGTTTGAAAAAACAAATTCCTGAGTATCATTCTCAGAGATGTTGGTTTGATTAAGTCTACTTGGTGCCCATGAATTTGTACTCATTCAGAATATTAATATTTATCGAGCATATCACCAGATGTTCTTTTCAGTGCTAAAAATCAGCAGTAAACAGGACAAATCCTTATCCATCCTCAGCGCTTCTGGTACCTAAAAGTGGATTTTTAAGAAAACTAAAGTGAAAGGAAGGAAAGAAAGACCATAGTATGTGACAATGGAAAATTCTTTCAGAATTTGTCAACTCAGTTCTCTCATATTTCAAATAAAATAGAGTTGGAACATAATCATAATAATGACAACACCAATAACAGTAGTATTAATGGAAAGATCTAATGTTCCATGTACTGTCCTAAGCGTTTATATCCATTATGGCCCTTCTACCCTTACAAAAACAAACAAACAAATAAAAACCAAACAAACAATAAGGAGGATATCATCACTCTCCTCATTGTATAGATGGGGAAAGTGAACTCAGACATATTAAGGAATTTGCTCAAGGTTACAGAAATAATAAGAGTGAAACAGCATTTTACCCAAGCAGGCTGATTTCAGAGTGTATGCTGTTAACCAATAAGCACAATTCTCTTTTTCTTTTGCCCTCATCACTCTGTGAGTTACATGAGGGTAGGAACCCAGGACTATTTTCTTTCAGTCTATTACATTTCCTCAGGTGCAACACCATCAACGTTATTGTCATGTTTTATGCCCCTGAATTTCTCACTTCTTCAAGTCAAAAAATACTAACACCTCTGGCACCAACCGTTAACCAATATATTTAAATCCATCTCTTAATTCATTGATATCCCAAGATACCTGCTATTTGACTGTTATGGTAGATTCAAAAACCATTAACCTATGTATGGGCATGGGTTTGTATATATATGTGTGTGTATATATGTATTTACAAATAAAATATATACTATATTATATATATATATATATATTTTATATATTATATTTTATATATATATATGGTATACAGCAGCCAGCAAATGATGCTGAAGTTTTTAAGTATTTAGTTATATGTCTCTCTCAGGACAATTGAAATCTGTCCAAAATCCACACAAAAGTCGCAGCTGATTAACTCCTGTTGGAGAAGAGATGGTTTTTAGTTTAAGGTTCATTGTGTCTTTAGATTTGTCACCTCAATGTTGACAGTGTTTCTGCATTAAGAGACAGTTAGTCTTGGCAAGAATATATGCAGGATTTAAATGAGGTGATTGGGAAGTACCTGAGTTAGGTGTATGGGACATGAAAGGCCAACCATTTTCAGACAGCACTTGCTATATATGCATATGTCAGACACTATGTTTTGTTTTTTGTTTTTTTTTTTTTTATTTAAGCAGTTAATTAATACCTCACACAAATATTTCATTAGCAATTGTTGTTATCAATGTGAGAAAACTGAAGGTCACTCTCGAAAGACAAAAATATAATAAATGATGTTTTCAGGATTTGAACTCAGGTTTCAGTGATTGCATATGACTCACTCAGTTATCTGTTAATTGTTTATTCTTTACTGAACTTTTAACTTAAGACTGTACATTTATCTGCTTAATTTTTAAGGATTTTCATGAAGTGGAAAAGAGCATAAGAACAACATACAGGTTGAGGAAACCAATTATCTCTAAAAATACAGGTGTGATATATCAGGATATGGGACCCTTTTAGAATTCTGACAAAATGATTTAACATTAGTGCCTATATACCTTAGAATTTCCTTTTGTTATCTTTTTACTGTATAAATATACTAAAGGAGTATTAATATATCTTGGGTTGTCTTTTCCCTGTGTTTCAGGAAAGTCTTTTTTTTTTTTTCCTGAACTTGAATTTAAGTTTTATTACTTCATATTACTATATAACTATGTGCACCATATTTAATTTTGATCTTAGTTTTCTCATTTTTAAAATGGGTTAGTACTGGGGCACCTGGGTGGCTCAGTTGGTTAAGTGCTCGACTTCAGCCTACGTCATGATCTCGCCAGTCCCAAGTTTGAGTTCCGTGTCAGGCTCTGTGCTGACAGCTCAGAGCCTGGAGCTTGTTTCAGATTCATTCTCTCTCTCTCTCTCTCTCTCTCTCTCTCTCTCTCTCTCTGCTCCTCTCCCACTCACACTCTCTTTCTCTCAAAAATAAATGAACATTAAAAAGTTTTAAATGGGAGTACCATTTATTCAATGGCAGAGATAGCTGTGGAAATGAAGAAAAATGTAACACTCAGAAGCATCAGGCATGTAATACATGTTCAATAAGACTTAGCTAGAATTTTTCAAAGCAATATATACATATGTACATAGATTCATAATGATACACAGGTATATGTAGAGAAATAACTCCATATTGCTACTGAGTACATTTAAATTGAAATTATGCT
Source organism: Panthera uncia (assembly GCF_023721935.1). Taxonomy (NCBI): domain Eukaryota; kingdom Metazoa; phylum Chordata; class Mammalia; order Carnivora; family Felidae; genus Panthera; species Panthera uncia. Next base: position 3,800,100 of record NW_026057589.1, on the reverse strand, counting down.
TTCAGAATTCAGGAAAAAAAAATGTCTATTGGCTTCCAGGATGAGTTTATACTACAGACTTGAAAATAGTTTTAGGTACACTTACTCCTTCTTTGTGTTAATATTACCAATATGTGAAAATCATTCAGGGGTGTTATTGGATGCTAGGTTCTAAGGAGTGTAACTAAGTATTAGACATCTTTTCTTTACTCAGTAGACATATGTGAGGCCTGAAGGCACACAGCCTATAAAGCAAGAGAATTTTAATGACCAGCACTGGGGCATCCAATGGGATGACAAACCATCTGTTCAAGAAAGAAAGAGTAATAGAAGAAAAAAGAAGCTGCCTACAAGTTCAACAATATTTTCTGTAACTACTTGAGTTAATTGATGAATTAAGCATACATAACACACCCCAAATTTATATGTATCTTTATTGACAAAAACAAGTGTTCCACAGCACCTCTTCATTGTAAGTAAACATTACTAAAATGAATCAAAAATACATGTTTTATATCAGATTTTTCTCCCCCTATGTCACATCCTAGGCTACTCTTTGAACACCTCCATCAGATAGATGTTAAATTTTGATATTATAAATAAGGAAATAAGTTAGGCTACTTAACCTAGGGACTATTTCATGTATCCACTCACTAACTGGGTAACTTATTCCCAATAT
>NW_026057589.1:3743343-3799042 GCF_023721935.1 Panthera uncia | reverse complement strand
TGTGTGTGTGTGTGTGTGTGTGTGTATATATATATATATATATATATATGTATATGTGTGTGTATATATATATATATATATGAGTAAATTACCCAAATATATATATATATACACACACACATATATATGTATGTGTGTGTATATAAAATATTTGTGTATATGTATGTATATATATACATACATATATATTATATATATATACATATATATATACACACACACACTTCTATACATATGTGTGTGTGTGTGTGTATGTATACATATACATATATTTTCCCGAAGTCATACCGAAGACTTGGGACAAACAGGTAAATCCTAGTTTTTTAAAAACTGGCAGTCTATGCTGTCTAACATAATTGAAATAGTAGATAATTGGGGCACCTGGGTGGCTCAGTTAAACAACCAACTTTGGCTCAGGTCATGATCTCACAGTTTGTGAGTTCGAGCCCCACATCAGGCTCTGTGCTGACAGCTCAGAGCCTGGAACCTGCTTCAGATTCTATGTCTCCCCTCTCTCTATCCCTCCCCTGCTCATGCTCTGTCTCTCTCTGTCTCTCAATAATAAATAAGTGTTAAAGAAAAAAAATTTTTAAATAGTAGATAATTTACAGCAGTTTATATATGTCCCACACATGTATCCTCTCATTCTGATTCCCTCTCATATACAAAGAAATGTTTTATAATTATTTTACAAAAGAAAAAAATAGAGCACATTGTAATAAAATGGCCATGTTTTTAATGATTTCAATTCTGCCCTCACTTTGGATTTCATGGCAAGAGTATGGATCTTAAATTCATACCAACTTGGGTCTAGTTATTTTCTACCATTCTGTTCTCTCTAAAAAAGTTTCTCAGCCACAGCACTATTGAACTTCTGGGCCATAGAATTCTTTGTTGCAGAGGATGACTTTATACATTGTAGGATGTTTAGCAGCCTCCATGGCCTCAACCCAAAGATGCCACTAGCAACACCATCCACCCCAATTCATGACCACCAAAAATGTGTCCAGATGTTACCAACTGTTCCCTAGGGACACAATCACTTTCAGTTGAGAACCATGGTGTATATTACTGAGACACTATAGTTCCCATCCATAATCAAGAGAATTTTGATTAAAGCAATTGTATTCCCATTAGATCTGCTTATTAGGACTGTACATAATTATTAACTATTATTACTAATGTATTTCAAATATGATCAAGCCCAGGGACTATCTTATTTTCATTTGCTTGTAGAGTTCTCAAGACAGTCTAGCTTCTATAAATGAAGAACACAAATAATTCTCAATGAGTGGCTAAAAAGGAGTCAGGAAACCTATGGTTAAATTGTGACTTGCCTCTTCTGACAAAATTTTTGGCCACTGCATTAGTCAGCTCAGGCTGCTATAACAAAATAGCATGAACTAGGTGGCTTAAACAACAGATACTTATTTTATCACAGTTACAGATGCTGAAAATCCACGATCAAGGTGTTGGAAGATTCGGTCTCTCCTAAAGTCTCTCTGCTTGGCTTATAGATGGCTGCCTTCTGGGTTTGTCCTCATGTGGCCTTTCCTCTGTGTGCTCATATCCCTCATATCTCTCCCATGTGTACAAATTTCCTCTTCTTGAAAGAACTCCAGTCAGATTGGATTAGGACCTACCCATACCACCCCATTTAACCTTAATTATCTCTTTAAAGATCCTGTCTACAAATAGAGACATATTTTTGGGAATTTGTGGTCAGAGCTTCAACATATGAATTTGAACAGGACACTGCCCCTAACAACTTTGTTTATTCAAGAATTCAGTCTTCCAAGTGTAAAATGAGTGTGTCATACTAGGTCATTTTTTTTCCAAATAGTAATTATTGTCATGATTTTGGCTATTTCTGCATACTGTCTATATTATTATTTGTTGATATTTTAAAATTAAATCAATGTTTAAATTATAAATATATTTAAAAGGGATTTTTTTATCATTACAATAATGGAAAACAATCATTTACTTTAAAAAAAAGAAGACTAACACTTTAAAAATGACAAATATATAACTTCATCTTGCTCCAGCATAAGGCACTGAGCCTGAGGTCCACTCTATCTGGGTTATAATGGCAAGTGTTGAAGGAAAGTAAGTGTAAGACACATTAGCAGGCCACTGATTCATTCTTCTTGATGTATCCAGAGGGAATGAAAGAAAGAATATGAGAATAACTTTCTCACTACAAGATTCAAGGTTAATAATTGCCTTGCCAGCATGTTACCTGAAACCATCTTGTGTTCCGCTGAAAATCATTTGGAGTTACACCCCGGTTTCACCTCCCCCACTCTGGCAAACCTTGTGCTAGTTGATTTCTAATTTTATTTCAAAGATCCTACCCATCTTTTAGGATGTAAGTGTCAAATATTAAAAGAAGTAGAAAGTAAAGTTAATAGTGAAGTTGTGGGGTGAACTGTAAGTCAAATGGATTGAGTAGAGCCATTGAATAATGTCTTTATAATTGACATGAGAGTGCTGTACAGTTCAGCCCTAACGCGATTGTCTTAAAAAGTTCAAAGACAAGAGACTACTTTTCCCTTTTTGGTACACATATCAAACAGTGTTGTAATAATTCATATGATGATGGACTGAGATTGTTCTATGATTGATAAACTCAAGGGATATAATGTATCATTTTTTGAAGTAGGTGTTACAGTGATTGGTTTAATAATGATACAAGGTGTCAAAGATTAAAAATATCAGGGGAAATGTCTATACAATATGCAAATGACTGTTAAGTGCAAGCATTTTTAACTAGATAAAGACATAAAGCAAATGCACCAAAAGACTTGAACATCATTTGTCTGGAATCCTTCTGTCTTACCAGACACTTGGAATACTTTGAAGTCCGTTGCTGAAGTGAGTTTATAAACCTTACAGAGCATCTTTATCAGAGTTCAGGAATGTGTGTGTGTATGAAAGTCACGGGAAAAGTAATAAGTGGAAGGATAGAATGATTTTATTTAGCCAGAGATGTTCTTAAAGAGAGAAAAAGAGAGATTTCCCCCAACGATTAACTCTGTTTTATCCCCTTCTCTGAGGATTAAGTTTGAGAGTAATTATTAGTTTCGGAGAGGATAGTTGGATAGATTTAATGAGATACAGTGCTTCATGCCTGAGATACCAACATTTACAAAAGACTTGTGTATTCCTGAATCTCTCTAGCCCCACAGGTCTGATAGATGACATGTCAACTGCTACCTTATCTCCTGATATCTCACCCAAAATTCTGGCTTTTTCCAATACATTCTTTATTTAGTCTGAACACCAGGGCCTTATTATAAAAGCACTCATTTGTAGAATATGTATATTAACACTATCTGAATTTCCTAATTTTATTTCCAAAAGATGAATACCTTGAGTTTAAAAAAGTAAATTATTGCAGCAGAAGTCATATCAACTACTGAAGTATGTCACACTTGCTTGCCCACAAGTCACTTGCTTTGATGAGGAACCCTTTGCAAGAGGCATCTCTCACATACCATCCTATCTCAAGAATGGTCACCAGTTGATTAATGGATAAAGAAGTTGTGGTTTATCTATACAATGGAATACTACTTGTCAATGAGAAAGAATGAAATAGGGCCTTTTGTAGCAACGTGGATGGAACTGGAGAGTGTTATACTAAGTGAAGTAAGTCATACAGAGAAAGACAGATACCATATGTTTTCACTCTTAAGTGGATCCTGAGAAACTTAGCAGAAGACCATGTGGGAGGGGAAGGGGGGGAAAAAAAAGAGAGGGAAGGAGACAAACCATAAGAGACTCTTAAAAACTGAGAATAAACTGAGGGTTGATGGGGGTAGGAGGGAGGGGAAAGTGGGTGATGGGCATTGAGGAAGGGACCTGTTGAGATGAGCACTGGATGTTGTATGGAAGCCAATTTGACAATAAATTTCATAAAAAAATAAAAAAAAATAAACGTACACAAAAAAATGGTCATACTGTCTGTCCATCTAAACCTTCTAAGTAGAGCCTGCAATCATCACAGTTTTTCCGCTGGAGAAAAGACCTGAGAATTACCAAAGTAACCCCACTAACCTCTGGGGATAGGTGATCTACAAACTCGGGATTTTTCCTTTTCTAATAGAAAATAGACATTTCAGGCCACTACCTTTGTTCCTGGATCTGCCTTCAATTAAGAGATGGTGGAAGTATTAGCTCTTTGCCCTTCATCAGTTCACTGAGTTTCTGGTTCACAGAGAATAGGTAGTAACTCCACTCTTCACTCAGAAAAGCCATTGGGGCACCTGGGTGGCTCAGTTGGTTAAGCGTCCAACTCTTCTTCAGCTCAGGTCATGATCTTGGAGTTCGTGAGTTCGAGCACTACTGCGGCTATGCACTGACTGTGCAGCGCCTACTTAGGATTCTCTCTCCCCCCCCCCCCGCCCCGCTGCTCCCCTGCTCATGTACTCTGTCTCAAAATAAGTAAAATAAACTTTAAAAAAAGAAAAACTATTAACCATGTAGATATATCTATAATCATAATGCTATATAGCACTAAATTTTTTGCCATTAGCACTACCCATTCTCCTACTGGTAGTAACTGCCTTCCTATTTCTGTTCATTCTTGAATTGAAGGTTGGCATATTCCCAGGGCCTTTAGGAAGAGTTAGGAGTACGAGGCACCTAGGAGTGAGATCTCAGCATGGATCCTCCAGATTCTGAATGCAGAATTATACACAAACTATCCAACTAGGATCGTGACAGAGAAAATCGTGGGGCTAGGCTGAAGAGACAAGGCCCATGTTCATGATATGCATTCCTTATTAAAAGAGTATGTTTTGGGGTGCCTGGGTGGCTCAGTCGGTTGAGCGGCCGGCTTCGGCTCAGGTCACGATCTCACGGTCCGTGAGTTCGAGCCCCGCGTCGGGCTCTGTGCTGACAGCTCAGAGCCTGGAGCCTGTTTCAGATTCTGTGTCTCCCTCTCTCTGACCCTCCCCCATTCATGCTCTGTCTCTCTCTGTCTGAAAAATAAATAAATGTTAAAAAAAATTAAAAAAAAAAGAGTATGTTTCTGTCATGCATTCCACTACATTGCTAGTGTTTTTTTTTTTTTTATGTTTATTTATTTTTGAAAGAAAGAGACAGAGAGCACGAGAGGGGCAGAGAGAGAGGGACACACAGAATCCAAAGCAGGCTCCAGGATCTGAACTGTTAGGTCAGAGCCGGAAGTGTGGCTTGAACTCAAGAACCATGAGATGATGACCTGAGCCAAAGTCAAATGCTTAAGAGACTGAACCACCCAGGTGCTCCACTACACTGCTAATATTTTAACTAGTGTGCGAGGCACATAGCAGCTACTCAAGGACTACTGAATGAAGAAAGGAAAGAAAAAAGAAGAAATAACCTGAATTGTTCCCAAACTGAGCCCTATTTTACTGCTTTGAGGTATCAAAGGGGATCAGTGATGCATCGTTCTGTAACATATCACAATGTTTATCAACCCTGGTGTTGTAATGAAATAATCTCTAAGAATATATATCTCAGAATACTAGTCCTCTCTTCAATGACATCCAATTTAATAAGCCATTGGTATTTTTAATATCAACTAATTCTTAGATGACAACAGGGTTAGAGCCATTGACATCACAAATTTTCTTACAGGAAGCAGGGTAGGCTGGTAAACTTTGGGCCCACTCATTCTCAAATTTGAGGATACATCATAATTACTTGGAAAAATTATTGAAACAGAGATTGCTTGTCTCCAACTTCAAGGTTTCTAATGGAGTAGGTCTGGGGTGAGACCCAAGAAGTTGTTGCATTTCTTTTATTTTTTTTCATTGTTGAAAGAGAGAGAGAGATACAGATCATGAGCAGGGGAGAGACAGAGAAGGAGAGAGAGACACACACAGAATCTGAAGCAGGCTCCAGTCTCTGAGCTGTTATTAGGACATAGCCCAATGTGAAGCTGAACTCACGAACCAAACCATGAGATCATGACCTGAGGCAAAATCAAGACACTTAATCAACTGAGCCACCCAGGCACCCCCAAAATTTGCATTTCTAACAAGTTTCCAGGTGATGCTGGAACTTGTTACTTAACCCTGTTACTGATGGTCCTGGGATCATACTTTGAAGATCATTGTCTCTCATCAAATGGTTTTTATACTCTCTGTAATCCTAATGTTTAATACAGCACCTAGATATTCCAGAAAACTTTGCTGCAAATAGGACAGAAAACAGGTTAGTAATTCCCAGGTGATATGGATAGGGGCATGAATTTGGGAGGACAATGAACCTGTTCTGTATCTTGATTGTTGTGAAGGTCACATGAACTTATATATATGTTAAAACTCATGTAACTGATCATAAAAAGAAGTTAATTTACTGAGTAAGGAAAAAAAAATCTTATGTCACAGGAGGCTTTCAATTTTGTGTGTGTGAAAAATTTGATTCCCATGCCAACTCAATAATTTGAATTTGAGTGGGGAAAATATATAACTTTTAACTCTTTTGCTTTATATATTATTTCCTGAAAAACCCTCAACTGACTCTCTTCACCCTAGAAACACATTGCACCGAGTAGGGCCCAATTTGTTCTACACATCTCTGACCCAATTTACTGGCTCTTAAGACCACACTTTGATTTCTTGAACAAAAATATCCTTGGAATGAAACCTTTTCAAGTTGCATCCACATCACATGTTAACTTGTTGCATTTGTCGGGGAGAAAGAGAATTTCAGATGCTTAGATTTTGAATTCTGGTAATTTGGCAACTGAGACTCAGAATTTCTTAAAATTTCACTACTTACTGGGTATTTTGTGACAAAAATGTGTAAAATTCATGTTTTTTACAAATTGGCAAAGTCCAAAGATTTCTCCTTGCAGATCACAAAGGGGAGCAAACTCTCCTACTATTGTTTCTGCAAGAGAAAACAGAACTAGCAATGGTTTACTGAAAGACTTGCTTAAGCAGAATGGAGAAGGTGCAAATAACTTTATTTACTGGGTTGCTTCAGAATAAGATACTGAAAAGAGGACTGTCTCAACTAAGAAAAACTGGGTTATAAGTAAACATATGTCTACCTTGTCATCTAGCTTTGGACTGTTTGTGCATCTTGTGACCTTTTATTTCCTCTTTTATAAAATAAGAACTAGGCATATATTACTTCTAAGCTCCAGTGGGGGGTTAAATTCTGTATTTCACCCAATAGAAGAAGGGAAATTTAGGATAATCATGTTAGAATCAAAACAAAATGGCAAACATGTGCTTTCACTTACAGTATTCTAACACTGCAAATTACTATGAGAAAAGAAATAAAATGTGAACAAAGATAGAAGAAGAGGAAAAATATCAATGGTAGGCATAATAGTCTTAGAAGATGCAGCTGAAACAACTAGAAGCCAATTATATTTAAGGCAAGACTTGCAAAACCAACTCTTAACTGCTGTGTTGGCTAGGAGTTGGCCCTTCATCTAAGGAAAGTACTTTGGCAGAAACTGTGCTCATGTGTAAATAAAAAACATTCATGCATAAGATTAGCATCTGCCTCATAAAAAGAAAATCAAAGGCCAGGGTAGACACGATGCGTGAAATAACCAAATATTTTTTTTAAAAAATCAGATAAATAAAAATAGCTAAGACCAAAGTACATTTCAAGAATGGTGACTTTTGTTTAAGGAAAAGGAAAGTCAAAATAATCATAATCAGAATAATAAGGTGAAGGTGGAGGAGGAGGAAAAAGGAAAAAGAAGGCAACATCAGCAGCGGCAGTGACAAAATAAAAGAGACAAAAGAGGGAAAAAAGGCCTTTTTTTCTTTTTTCATTTTAACGGAGTGTGTGGTGGTGATGTGTCCTGAGTTGTTGGCCATAAAAGAATGTAGAATTTCCCAGCAGTGAGCTGTTTCTTCATTCACTGGACCAATGTTTACCAAGTGATTATTGTGAATAGGGAACTGTTGTAAGTTCTTGGATCCATCAGTAAAAAATTAAGACAGAAATCAAATTCCTCTTTTGGCTTACAGTCTACTAGGAATGTGGGTAAAGACAGAAAAACAATACAGATAATAAGTGAATAAAGTGTGTGCTTGCTTATATGTGATTCATATTAGGGAATAATGGGGGAGAGAAACAGACCAACGTAGGAGAGAGGTGCAGGTGAGGGATGGACAAGGAAACACAGGGAAATGATTGAGGTTGGTAGAGAGATAAGAGGAACAGAAATTAAGTAGACAAATTATCTGATAATTGGTGCCATGTTTCCTACAGATTTCTAAAAACAGAAACACAATTTAGCACGCTAATACTAAAATAGTAGGAAATATTTTATTCTAACTTTAATTGGGTGTTACTGGGTTTTGAGGATGTGATTTTGATATATTCTCTAAAAAAGCTTTATAATAAAAATAATCTAGTGGTGCAAAAGTTATGTTTTTTATTCTTGTTGTTGAGGTTTCTTTGTTGTTAGTGTTTTTCTTGTTGTTTTATTGTGGAAATCATGGAAAGAGTATGAGTTTTACCTTTATGTCAATGCTACGATGGAGATAAAGGATAGCCTTAAGACACAAAGCCAAAAAGTTAATCAAGTTAGGAAATAGATGTTCCTAACCAGGAGAAAACAGCACTGTTGGGAACACACATCTCGGGGAGATACAAGAGGTACCAGGTTAAGATCTGGAATCATTATTTATTGACATTTTTTTTAGGGAAGTATGGCGTAAGTTTTTGTCTCTACCCACCTACTGCTCTGGGGAATGACTAAGGTACAGAGAGAAGAAGTGACTTCCATGTCATAGGATGTAGAATAATGCTGGACCAAAACTACAACTTGGGTCACCTGCATTTATTTGCTTTCCGTTTCTCCATTGAGATTTTATTGAACTTTCCCTGGTCATTCTGCACACATGATTTGACCTGGTCTCTGTCTTCAAGGTATGTATAGTCATGTGACATGGTGTAAAATTCATTGGCAAATTATTCCGAGCAGGAAGGAGAAAATTATTTACTAAATACTGGAACTGAAAGCAAATGATTAAATGAATGGGCATCTTGACCAAAATATGCTTACCATTTTGCAACCCGAGTGTAATCTTCAGTGAGTAATTAATATTAGATCTAATAAAAAGTATGTCAGAAAGTTTATGACCAAACATAACACAAATCATGAAAGAGTTCTGCAGCAAGTATGAATGAATTATGACTGCTGTCCATGTAATATAGGAGAAGGCAATAAGACACTTTTAGACCTGTGAAAGTTTCAAACTATGACTCTAAAAAGTTCTTGCTAAAGTACATGCATTTTCCCAGCGGCTGCATATGTTTGCCTGACAAAACCCATGGTTGGGCAATGGGTCCCAAGGTGTTAGCATTAAATTCCCTCTCACACAGTAAGTTTTTCAACTCATGTGGCTGAGCTGACAGCACTGTAGAACGCTTTTCCATAAACAAATTCCACTCTATACCCTGTTTTTCCCTTAGTTTCTGAAGAGAATTGTAATGACAAGCTAAGAGTTTTAAAGAGAACAAAAAGAGAAATCTTCAGTTAAATGGGAGCCTCAGACAGTAGGAAATTGTTCTTTATAATGTTCTGCTGCCTGAGATTAAACTACAAATGTCCCTTCTTTTCCTCTAATTGTTAAAAACTTTGTGTAAATGTCCTTTCATTCCGCAATAATTACAGCAGAAGGAAAACGCTCTTGGTTAATAATTCTGCCTAGTATTTCAAAGCACAGAAGCTGTGAATTTAAGCAGACCTGAGTTTAAATCTCAGATCAAGCTATGTGAAGTTGGGCACTTAAATGAAAATTGCTGTTGCAAAATTTAATCATCTATAACATAGTAGTAATATTTTCACTTAGTATATCGGGTGTTGTTCATTTTGATTGCTATTTTCATGTGATGCACTTACCGCAGATCTGGCTTGTAAAAACTCACTAAAAACACTATTATAAATATATCATCTTCTGGAACTAGTGGATGCCCATTTAAATCAATCAGAAATAACACTGATACCACAATGAACATAAAATGATTTGATATGTATGATATTATCCATGTCAGTGTTCATGTAGAATTTAGTCTGGTGACAAATGGTGGGATGCTAAGAACATTTATAATATGTATTAATGTGATTATTATTAAGCATTGGCGAGACTCTATGCTAGATATGTAGATATTTTCATCAGAATCTTACAGTAAATTATCAAATGTCTTGTTAATTTATTATATAAAGCAAATTGAGGTTAGATAGGTACAATGCCTTTTTTGAAGTCACAGTTGATGAAAAATTATAACCTGAACTCCAGTTCTCTGAATGAACGTATTATTCTTTGAACTGGTTATGATTGTATCATTCATGAATTTAGGAGTATGATATGTACAACATAGGGGATACAGTTAGCAGAGGTCAGTATTGTTGAGAAGCTTACGAGATTGAGGTAACTGGAAGTGTCTTAATAAAAAAATCTGTTGATAAACAGGATATCTGGATATATTATAAGGTTACCATTTCTCCCTCAAACACAGTTATAAATATGATGAAGTCTAACAAAAGTTCAATTGTAATTTGTAGAAAATTTATGGAGGGAAAAACATTCATGAAAGTTAAAGACAATTCTGAATATTTTGAAAGAGCATAGAGGTTTGCTCTGTCTGATTTAAAATACTATGTAAAGGAAGTATTAGGGGTGCCTGGGGGGCTCACTGTGTTGAGCATCTACATTGACAATGTAGAGACTATGTGGGATTCTCTCTCTCCCTCTCTCTCTGCCCCGCCCCTGTTCGTGCTGTCTATCAAAATTAAATTTTAAAAAGTTAAAGAAATAGTTACTTTTGCTGAAATAGGCAAAAAATGAAATGGAACCCAGAACCTAGAACCTCTTATGTCTGAAAACTTAGTTTGTAATAGACACAGGACAGCAAAATCACCTAGGAAAGAACTGAATAGTTTATGGATATATTGAGAGAGCTATTATTATATGGAAAATAATAATGTAAATACAAAATGCAGAAATGAACCTTAAAGTACTTACATATTTGAATATAAAATTTATAATTATAAAGATAATAAAGAAGAGAATACCACTGTTCATTGGTATAAAGAGGATTTACTATATCAGCCCCTAGAAAATACAAACTATGTATAAGGAGAATTTGCCAGGTTAAACTGCATCAGATTTAAAAATGTCTTTTCAAAACAGGAAAGCATAGGCAAATATAACAGACATATGTCACGTTGGGACAAGTTACTTGCAAAATTTAAAACTGAAAGGGAATAATAACTTGAATTTTATGATGTTTTGCTGCAAAACAAGAAAGCGATGGAGAATCAAGAGAAAGAGTTAATTATACAAATAGCAAAGTTGCATAGGTAATAGAAATGCATGACAGATACATGACAAAAAGTACAATCTTCAAAATAAAATTTGCAGGACAACCATAGCCCACTTTGCATTATTTTGGTAGAGCAGATAGCTGGATAATGCTTGAGAAAGTGAGGGAATAAAAAGCCTCTGGATGCTTTTTGGGTTGTAAACCAGTGTGGCCATTTCAAAGAGCAATGGCCATTAGTTTGTATATTCCCTAGACTAACAAATCACACCCTTGGATGTATCATTCCTACAAGACATTAGTATGAATGATCATAAGGATTCATGAATGAGGATATTCCAAGGGAGTTGTTTCTACAAATGGTATGAGGTAGGGTTTCTTTTTTTTTTTTAATTTTTTTTTCAACGTTTTTAATTTATTTTTGGGACAGAGAGAGACAGAGCATGAACGGGGGAGGGGCAGAGAGAGAGGGAGACACAGAATCGGAAACAGGCTCCAGGTTCTGAGCCATCAGCCCAGAGCCTGACGCGGGGCTCGAACTCGCGGACCGCGAGATGGTGACCTGGCTGAAGTTGGACGCTTAACCGACTGCGCCACCCAAGCGCCCCTGAGGTAGGGTTTCAACTTAGGTATTTCTCTTTAAAATGAGATAGTTGTCTCTACTATATAAAAACAACTGATGTATTTGTGAAGACTTTTCTTTCATAAACCACATTCTTAGGCATGTTTTTGATAGGAGTTGGAAGCAAACAAGAGTTCTGTCAGTGGAATTCATAAATTGTAGCATGTGCGTTTCATGAAATACTAAGCAGTACTATTTGGAGGCTTTATGTTATATTTACATATATTGGATTTGAATACAACATTTATACATTTTACTTGCATACAGCCACACATATTGATTAACGATCCAGTTTTAAGTGAAAAAAATAACCATGAGAAATATGTTTATAGGAAAAATGAGTATGTATATGTATATAAAAAGAAACACTATTTTGCAAGTTTCACACCCATCTAAACAGATTACAGAGAATGTAAATGCATATTGTTACACATGCATATATAACCCATCTCAGTTGGCTGAGAAGGTATAGAATCAATGATATCCCAGTAGTAATAGCACACAAAGTGCTTAGATACTGGTTTCTAAATGCCATTTTCTTTTTTGTTTTTTTTTTAATTTTTTTTTTCAACGTTTTTTTTTTATTTATTTTTGGGACAGAGAGAGACAGAGCATGAACTGGGGAGGGGCAGAGAGAGAGGGAGACACAGAATCGGAAACAGGCTCCAGGCTCCGAGCCATCAGCCCAGAGCCTGACGCGGGGCTCGAACTCACGGACCGCGAGATCGTGACCTGGCTGAAGTCGGACGCTTAACCGACTGCGCCACCCAGGCGCCCCAAAATGCCATTTTCTAATAAGAGGAATTAAGACTCCTGGATCGGATTCCAGAACAGAAAAAAAAAAAAGTTACTAATGGAAAAACTGGTAAAATCTGAACAAACTCTATAGTTACTTAATAATATTGTCCCAATATTAGTTATTTAGTTTAACAGTTGCCATATGGTTACTTAACATTTTTCACAATAGGAGAAACTGGGTGAAAGGTACATAGGAACTCTCTGTAGTATTTGTGTAATGTTACTGTAAGATTTAAGATATTCCAAAATAAGGCATTTTACATTTACAGAGAGTAGTTTTCTATTAGAGGTACGTAAGGAAAGGGTGATTGGATTTGAAAGGGCAAGATAAATAAGGAGATGTGCCTTAATAATGGCGTGAACATAATATTGTACTGTAAACTGAGAATGTGATTAATTTAGCCTTGTGCAGCTCAAATCCAATGTAAATAAAATAAAATAACCAAGCTAATACACTGCTTAAATACTTAAATGCCTGTTAGAGCTAAGCAAGTATGGATTACATATATAGTGAATTGTTGTGGCAAACAAACAAACACCAAAAAATAAAACAAAACGAACTTGAGTGTTGGCTATTTCTAGCATCAGCACTTACTTTATGTGTAGCAGCAAATTTAATCTTTGGGTTACATGCTACAATCGAATCCATTTTACAGAGAAGGAAGCTGAGATACACAGGGTATAAATAACTTGCCCAAGGTTACAATAGACAATGACAAATATGAACCTAGACAAAGCAATCTCAAGGCACATCCTCTTAGACACCAAGCTCTGCCTGTGCTGTCTGAACCCCTAGGAGCTCTAATAATATTTCTTAAGAAAGAAAGTCAAACTGTGCACCCAGATACTAAGTTTTATTTAAAAAAAAACTTAGATATCCAGGTTTATACTAAAATACTGATTTAAGTACATTGGAAAATAACAAATTCAAATTAAAAATATTCTAATAACAAACAAGCAAACATTTTCAACAGCCAGTTCTCAGGAAAATCACAAACTAACCAGCAAACTAAATCACAAATTGAACCCAGGGTGTATCTTCATGTCCTTAAAACTCCTAGAACATTTCATAAAACTTCAGAAGTATTTTTTATCATCACAAAGAAACGCATATAATAAAGAACAACAAATGGCATAAATAAAATAGTTTTCACTTGAACAACTATGTGAGCTCTCACAGATGTTTGCCACAGATTCTAGGACTTGAACCTTCTGAAATTTAATACAGAAGCAGCAAGAGGGGAAAAAATTAATCTGACCCTCACTACTCACTGATCATGAAACAATACCATGAATCTCCATAGTACATTAAATATTCTGAATCATTGACTTATGTCCCTCTCTCTGTTACATACTTATTCACTCATTTAATTAATGTTGAGGGCCTACAATATGTAAGACATGGTGTATATTCACATAAATACAAATTGCAGATTAAAAAAACTATTTTTTTTTCCATTTGGAAATACAAGTAAATGAGACAGAAGAAAATACATTAACATGTTTTATCAAGTATCCAGTGGGTACCAATCACTTTACTATTTATTGTGACATAGTGAAAAGACTATAGATTTTGAAATAATTTTGTAGAAAGTTTTATTTCCACCTACGGCCAATGTGATAGGAAAATTTTTAATCGTTCCTCAAGAGCATAACCTCGTTAGTCTGTAAACAGAGGACTTTGATCCAAATGTACGAGAACTGGTGGAGTATTATAGAGGACTTCAGAAGACACAACACCCGTTGGCATACAGAAGCCCATCAATAGATGTTAGTTACTTTTTTTGTTGTTGCTTTAACTACTCTGGAATGAGACTGATTGAGCTGTGATTTGGATTTTCAGGGTATATACATCAGGCATTCATAGTCATCTGGGTAGGGGGAATGGCAAATATGCCCACTTTCGGGACTTATAACTTTTGATTAGGATAGCTCACATAAAACGTTTAGCATGATGTCTGGATCATCATGTGTCCTGATCAAAGTTTAGCTAATATTTTTATCTTGGAGTCATTATTTCTCATCCCACATCTGACTAAATTCATCCAAAAAAATACAAGATATGTCAAGTTTTATAACCCACATTTTAGTGATGAAAATAAATAATCTGAAATACACATAAATTTATGTTACAAAAATTATTAAATCTATGATCTATGCCCGGCACAAGAAATTTTGGAGAATGGACCATGAATCCCAATGCTTAAATTAACCATGTGGTGTTCTGCTTTACTTCAGTGGCCCAGACACTTGACCTGAGGTATTTCTTGCCCCTTATATCTGCATATTCTTCCTAGTATCACTTGGACTTCTTACTCCTATCTGCTTTATGGCATTCTTTTGTCACCTTTATATAAAAGCAAAGAGAAGCCATATCTGAAGTGATAAATTCCTACCACAGAGGACTCCAATCTGTCCTGTGTCACCGCACACATCCCATCATCTTATATTAGCATCAAGCCTTGACTTTTAGAAGGTCCTCCCTATGTTGATGCATTTGTGGATTTACCTTTAGCAAAAGCTCCTTGCAGCCAGGGATCCATGACCAGATAATGGGATCATTCATGCTGCCTGATTTATGCAGTAACTCTTGAACTGTGTCATCATGAAGCTCTTTCATTCCTTCCGCCAAGAAGCACTCAGATAGAAATGACTCAAGCCATTTGAAGGAACAAGTCTTGGGAAACTATCATTTAAGACAAGGAAAAAAAGACTTTATTCACTAATTCTTATTCAAGCCTCCTCATAAATATATATAATTGAAAATTTCAAAGTTTTTTTTTTTATGGGTCAACTCTTTTCCCTTGAATTTATTGTTCTTAAAATAACAGCAAATGCTTTTATTACTAAGAGGCAATGTGATATTTTATAAAAGAAGAAGATTCAGGGTTAGGCAAAACTAATCTTAAGTAAAACTCTATCACAATGAGTACACTTGTTTTACAAATTTATCTATCCTTGTTTTCTTTATCTAAAAAAAGGAATTTATATATTATGTGTGTTATATAACGTATTCATCATGAGCTTAGTGGGAATATAAATTGAGAGCATGTTTTAAAAGGTCTTTCCTGGCACTTAGAACATATTCCATAAATGACGGTTGAGTTTCATTTGGAAAATGTTTGTGTATGAGTCAGATAACCCTCAAATTTCCCTGATATTATGGAACAGAAAGAGGGCATATTCTGAGTATTTGGAAATAAACATAACCTCTTGCTCCCTATCACCTACTGCCGCATATATAAACCTTATCTTGCAATAGATAAAATACAACATGGATTAAATATATTCATTGTAAATCCTATGTTTCATGGACAGAGTACTTATATTAACCAAACCAGTGAATAAGTTGGGAAGTTTGCTTTTGCTTCTGTTTCTGGAAGACAGTATAAAGAATTGGTATCATCTTATTTGAATGTATGGGTAGAATTCACTTATGAAACCATCTGGGTGTAATGATTTCCCTTTTAGAAGGTTATTAGTTATTAAATCATTTTCCTTAATAGATATAGAGGTTTAAAAATTATTTCTGTTGATGTGGGTTTTGATAGTTTGCACCTCTCAAGAATTTGGTCTATTTCCTTTTAATTGCCAAATTTCTAGAAAAGGAGGTCATTGTATTCCTTTATTAACTTTTTAATTTCCATAAGATTGGTAATCATACCTCTTTAAATTCTGATAGTGATCATTTGTGTCTCCTCTCTCTTTTCGTACTTAGCTGGTTTAGAAGTTTATGAATTTCAACAGTATTTTCAAATAATTAACCTAGAGTTTTGTTGATTTTCCCTATAGTTTGCTTTTTAAAAATTAAATGATATCCATTCAAATTCATTTTATTTTTTGTTTCAGAAGAATACTTCTTTTTCTCTAGTTTCATATGGTGGACACATAGATTATTGGTTTTTATATTTTTAAAATTTGCTCATATATGTTTTCCTTTATCAGTTTTATGTATCAGAGCATATATATTTTTCTGATATATAAATCTTTGCCCCTAGCATTGCTTTCTGTCTCTTCCACAAATTTTAGTGACTTGTTATTATCATCTAACTCAAAATAGTTTTATATTTCTCATGAGACTCCTTATTTGACCCATATATTATTTATAAATATTATTATGCCTTATGTATTGTTACAGGTGTGTTAACCTACAGATGTTTGGGGGGGGTTTCCACTTAGTTTTCTGTTACTGATTTGTGGCTTAATTCACTTGCAGTCTGAGAAGATACTTTGTATGATTTATATTATCTTTTGAATTTGATAAATAACATTCGGTGGCTCAGAATATGTTCTGTCTTTGTTGAGTGTTTCATGTAAAC
The DNA here is from genome assembly GCF_023721935.1 of Panthera uncia. Taxonomy (NCBI): domain Eukaryota; kingdom Metazoa; phylum Chordata; class Mammalia; order Carnivora; family Felidae; genus Panthera; species Panthera uncia. Next base: position 3,782,011 of record NW_026057589.1, on the reverse strand, counting down.
TTGAGAAAAAAACTTTGTTCTGCTGTTATGTGATGGATTCTTATACAAATGTCAAATAGATAAAGTTAATCGCTAGTACTGTTCAGGTCAAACCTATCCTTGTTGATTTTCTGCCTGCTTGATCTGAGATAGTATTTATTTATCTGTAACTTTTAAAGGACAATTTCATAGGATATAAAATTCAGGTTATTGTTGTTTTTTTTCCCCGTTAATACTTCTTATATTTCACTCAGTCTTCTTGCTTACATGGTTTTTAATGAGAAGTCTACCATCATTCTTAACCTTCTTTATAGGTCGGGAGTTTTCCCACTCCTGTTCTAGCTTCTTTTGAGATTTTCTAATTGTCTTTGTTTTTCTATATTTTGAATATGATATGCCTTATTATAGGTTTGGCTCATTTTTTTGGTATTTATACTGAATTCTAATCTCTGGGCTTCCTGGAGCTGTAGTTTGGTGACTGATTAGTTTGGGGAAAGTTCTAAGTCATTATTATGTCATATATTTATTTGGTCTTTCCTCTCTTCCTCTTCGGATATTCTGATTATTTGTTACTTTTTTTTTTTTCTTTTTTGTACAAGCAACATAATATTTTACTTTTTTGTATGGGTAACATACCACTTTCTTCTGGTCTCAGGACTGCTTTTCTGATGCTGAGTATGGGACTCCTTCAGTGTCCAAAGAAACACAACTCAAAGCACACAGGAGTTAGTGCCATGTGGATTTAACTTTTGACAAATGAGATATGAAGCCAGCTCAAATATTTTCTCCGTTCTTAACTTGGAGCAACTGTTCTAAAACACAGTGTTTAAATGCCGCCTCTCAAAAGGCCTTCCCTTGATACCTTGGCTCTCCCTCCTTTTCTTCTTTATTATTTTCCTTTATTTCTCCCTCTCTGAATTGTAGTACCTTAGCTCCAGCTCTAGTGTCTAGTCACTAAAGCTAGCATAGCAGTAATTACAACTGCGAGTGTATAACAGACATTGATACGATAGTTACCAGGTACTAGGAATTGTTTTAATTGTTTTAAGTGCTTTCTCCATATCTACGTACATACCTGTTTTATCTCCTCCATATTAGACATATGAGATTCTATTATTCTGCTGATCTTTCAGATTAGAAAACTGAGTCTCAGGGAAGCTATACAATATGTTTGAGTCCATGTATCTCACAACTAATAGGTCCAGGATTCAAATCTAGGCATCAAGGCCAGAATGCATGCTCTCAAATTTTACCTCATGCAGACTTCAGGTAGGAGAACTATTCAGCTATATTAAGGAATGTCAAGAGAGAGAAAACAAAGGAAACCAAAAGGAAGAACCAGGCTTACTGCTACTTTGGGTGGATGGGCAGTGTAGAAATTTGTGGTATATTAGATTCTAGAAATGATTTGCAAACAAATATTTCACATGAAAGATACGTCTTCACGTGGCAGGCAGAACACTGTGTCATGGTAGTTTTAGGCATCATTAGGGTCATAGACATGACCTAAAATTGAATTTAGTCCACCTGTACTTAATATGCTAGAAAGCTGAAATATTGATAGAGAAAGATTTGGCCAGTTCAGTCTTCATATTATAAAATGATGACACATATTTGTTACAATCAATGCTGATGATTTCTTTTGGATTCATCTCCAAATATGAGTCTACATGATTTTATACATCTTCCATGAGTTTGAGTAATTTAAGGAATGTAAGAGATCATTTGATACTTAATTAAATATTTGTGGAATATTAGTTGTCCACACAAAGAAAGATAAAAGCTTTTTAAGTTAATCCATGAAGAGTTTTTAAATTACTAACAATCTCAAGGAAGAGATTAAGAAAAGCAAAAAGATTGTGTCCATTATGAAATACATAGATATTTATTATTAGCTAAATTTGTTTTTGTCCATAATCATGAAAGACAGAGTTTATTGAAAGAGTGGGGCTCATATCTGGAATTTGAACTAACATATTTATTTAAGATATAATTAGCATTTATAGACCATGAGGTATGTATTGAATATTGGACAAATATGTGAGAAATACAAGATGTAAAATAAATCCCTTTCATCCAAGAGGAACTCATAGTTAGTGAGACACACACAATGATTATTATGGTGAATTATGATAAATTCTGAAAGAGATTACTAAGTGATTCAGAAACACTGATAAAGGAGCACACAGTAATCTGAGACTGAAGATATTCTGTGATAATATAGCAGAGAATAGAAATATCACTGCAAAATTAGTGATTTTTTGTTATGTTGATTAATCTTTAGATATTTTAATGTATTCAAAGAAATAAAGACAATGGCTTCATTGGTATAGTCAAAAAATAAAGAGAAATAGTGTTATTGAAAATACTGTCATCCCAAACTTTTTCATTTATTACTTATGCAACGATACACTTGAGTGTATCACTTCCATTTTTGATAGGGTCTATTAAATGACACTTATTTTTGTGCTGGTGATATGTTTCTTCATAAATTGTTGTGAACTTATATATTTTAGTTCATGATAGTAATATTTATCTTTTCTTTATATGGCCTTCCATTAAAACAATGTATTACTGCTGTATTATCTGTACACTATGGGTGCTTAATATTTATTAAAACATCAAAAATAATTTCATGTAACTGGATTTCTATGTCAGAACCCTTTTGATTACAAGTGACAGAACTCAAAAACTAGCACAGGATAAGAATATCTGTATCACACATTGAATCACATTATTGGGAAATCTAATGACAGATTTGAGTACATCTGGCTAGATGTGGAGTTGAATCGTTGGGAATACATTTTTTCTTCTTTCCTATCTTTTCTAGTTCTTTCCTCTTTCCTCTCTTTCTCTTTCAGCTCTTCTCAATTTTTAAATTGTATTGGAGAGAGAGCATGTGAACGGGGGAGAGGGGCAGAGGGAGGGAGAGAGAAAATCTTAAGCCGGTTCCACACTCAGCATGGAGCCTGATGCAGGGCTTGAATGCACGACCCTGGAATCATGACCTAAGCAGAAATTGGGTTTTCTAATTTTGTTTGGCTTTTAGGAATTCTCTGGTTTACTGCTTATTCTCTCAATAGTTATATCATCATGAGCAAACTAAATTATTCTATTATAGATTTTCCAACTAGAGAGGATATTTAAGATGGTACATCGTTGCAGTTTCTGATAATCAGAAGAGACACTGTACTACAAAATGTTAATAGAGTCAGCAGGTTGGCAAAAGCCATGTCAACATATTTAGAAGAGTATTCACACTTTAGGAAGATATATTTACTGACAAAATAAGGGAGTAATAGTTCTAGAATTGTCATGTTTTTAATTATGTAATTAATCAGTGTTCTATTTATGTAGTATTTTGTAAGTAACTTCAATATTTTAAAAATAAAGATTTACCTTTAGGGTATTAAAAGTTAAGGATTTCAGGTAACCCAGATATATCTTTCTCAATTATTTCAAATCAATCAGTTTGCCGCATTGAAAAAGAAAAGTAGATTCAATGTTTATTATTAAATTTACTCATTCTACAAATTCATTTGTGTGCTATATAACAGACAGTGTTTAAAAGTTCAAATTTTAAAGACAAAAAAAACAAAAACAAACCAACAACCAGTGCTTTGAAGGAATTCATGGACTTTGACATCGGTGAAAATAAACACTTAGTAAGGGTTCTAATCCTAACAGAGTACAGAATTTTATATGATCACCCAGGGGTGTTTTCTGAGAATGGGATGATGCTGAGATGAGTTTTGAGGAGAAAGAGTTTCTGCCTGTCCATTTGGAGTGGAGGCAGAAATAATAAGCCCTCTGGGAAATGTGCAGATCCTTTCAGAAAAGTGCCAAACATTCTGTTTTCATGGATCAATGTACATGAGTATAGAAAATACCACTGAGGAAAGAAGGACTGCAGAAGCAAGTCATATCACACATGTCTTGTTCTTGGATGAACTTCATCCTGAAGGTTGCAGAGGAGCCCTGGAAGGACTGTGGCTGAAAGCAGGGATTCTGTGCCTGTCATGTACCGACAGTTTATACATGACTGCTTCTACATTCTTGGACAGGGCTCTTCCAACTTTTTGGTTCATGAATTTCCAAAAGGATTATGAAAACCTCAACCTCTCTCAAATATTGAAATAAGCATATGACATTTAACTTTAAGTGCGTATAGTTATAAATGTTTTAATTTCTGGCACATTTTAAATACTGAAAATTTAAGACCAGTAGGTCATTCTTATAAATATATTCATTAGAAATGGAAGTCTTAAAGCAAGCTGATAATCAGCCTTTGGAGTGCATGGAACCAATTCCAGTGCATGGAGGGTGGTTTCCCACACCCCCAGCAAGCAGTTCTCGGACTTAAGTTGTGTGTCCTAAAATTCAACTCAGTTCTTACACATCAGATCCCACAGGTAAATGGCTCAGTCCCACACGACTGTCCACTCTCCAACCTGTGCACCTCCCATCCCACTTTAGATGCCAGTCATAATCCCCAGTTGTCACCTGTGCTTCTGACGTACTGGCTATATAGAGCAGAAGTTCCCAAGACCCCTCTCCTCAGGTTCCATTAGTTTGCTAGAGGGGCTCATGGAACTCAGAGAAACATTTTTTTCTTGTAAAAGGATATAACTCAGGAAAGCCAGATGGAAGAGATGCACAATAAGGGGAAAGGTTGTGAAGCTTCCATGTCATCTCCTGGGACACCTGTCTTCCCACATCCAAGCGTTCACCTACCCAGAACTTTCCAGTCTGCCCTTTTGGAGTTTTATGAAGGCTTCGCTACATAGGCATGATCAATTAAATCACTGACCCTCTAATTGGGTGTCCCCCCTCCACCCCCCCCCCACCCCTCACTAGCACTCATCCTTAGGGGAGATCTAAAAGTCACCTCATTAACATAACAAGAGATTTACTCCCAACACTTAGGACATTACAAGTGCATTAGAAACTCTATGGGAATGCGAGCTGGTGCAGCCACTCTGGAAAACAGTATGGAGGTTCCTCAAAAAACTAAAAATAGAACTACCCTACGACCCAGCAATTGCACTACTAGGCATCTATCCAAGGGATACAATTGTGCTGTTTTAAAGGGACACATACACCCCCATGTTTATGGCAGCACTATCAACAATAGCCAAAGTATGGAAAGAGCCCAAATGTCCATCAGTGGAAGAATGGATAAAGAAGATGTGGTATATATATACAATGGAGTATTACTCGGCAACCAAAAAGAATGAAATCTTGCCATTTGCAACTAAGTGGATGGAACTGGAGGGTATTATGCTAAGTGAAATTAGAGAAAGGCAAAAATCATACAACTTCATTCATATGAGGACTTTAAGAGACAGAACAGATGAACATAAGGGAAGGGAAACAAAAATAATGTAAAAACAGGGAGGGGGACAAAACAGAAGAGATTCATAAATGTGGAGAACAACTGAAGGTTGCTGGCAGGGTTGTGGGAGGGGCTATGGTCTAAATGGATAAGGGGAACTACGGAATCTACTCCTGAAATCATTGCTGCACTATATGCTAAGTAATTTGGATGTAAATTTTAAAAAATAAAAAAATTTAAAAAATGTTAAAAATTTTTAAAAAAGGAACTCTATTCCAGAAATGGGGAGGAAGACCAAATATATATGGTAGTCCCCTCTTGTGCATGGCTTTGCTTTCTACAGTTTTAATTCCCTGCAGTCAGCCACTATCAGGAGGCTGATGCTACTCCTTCTGAGAAATCATCGGAAGGTCAATAGCGATCTAAACGTACATCACAAACCCTACCTCACAGAACCTGCTTCATTCACCTCACTTCATTTCATCAGGCAGGCAGTTTATCATCTCGTGACTCTGGGAGGAGAGGAAGGGTGAGTACAGTGCAGTAAGGTATTTTTAGAGACAGTGACACCCCATTCACATAACTTTTAATATAATATATTGTTATAATTGTTTTATATTATTGTTACTGTTGTTAATTTTTTACAATCCCTAATTTATTAAACTCTATCATGGGTATGGATGTATAGGAAAAAACATATTCTATATAGGATATGTATATCCAGTACTATCCCTGGTTTCACTGGGGCTCTTAGAACATACATGGGGGGGTGCTGTATTTATTATTATAAGCCACAATATTGGGCACATAGATGGCTTAGTCAGTTAAGCATGAGACTCTTGATCTTAGCTCAGGTCATGATCTTGTATGTGGTTTGCGAGATCAAGCCCAGCATGGAGTCTGCTTAGGATTTCCTCTCTCCCTCTCCCTTTGTCCCTCCCCTAGTTGTGCCCACGCATGCATGAACATAGTCTCTCAAAATAAAGAAATAAATTTTAAAAAATTCCACTATCATACCATTATCAGTCATTTTATAAGTTTGCAAGACAGTTTTTCTAAACGAATTTTATATCCCTTTTTTTCTACTCATACTCTTATTCACTATCTTCAGGAAGTTTATCCTAATGTAACTGGTTATCCCTGAAAATACTATTTTTACCACATCACACAACTTTATAATAAAATGAATTTTAAAATATTCATAAATTATGCATATAAAATACATTTTATATTATAGCATCCCATAGCGAAAAGTCTGTAAGAATTTACAAATAAATGGATTAGTATGATATTGTAATTAGTATTTGTATAATTTTCATTTTAGTAACCATAACTTTTGTTTCTGAATTAGATGCTTAATGTGAAAGGAATTTGTTATCAATTAGGTCATTTACTCACAGGATAATATTTCTATTGCTAGAATAAGAAAGAGACAACAGCAGTTATATCTTGTTTTAAAACCAGAGATAGCTGCTGAGTAAGTACTCCATGTACACAGGTAAGTAGAAGGGAATAAAAAGAGTTTTGCCATATAAAGTCACTCAGTGCTGTAAACCCCTTCCAAGCTGCAATTCAGAAGTTCATCATTCTCTATCATCAAAATTTTTCAGTGATTCCCTCAGTAGACACCTCCATTATGTCACCTATAATTTTGCTGAAGAAAAGTATTGAAAATCATCTGACTTGCAAGCAAATTTTTTCTTGGTCTTTGAGGTCGTTATTTTTCTTAATGTCTGCATCAAAAAAGTTTTACTATGCCTCATCATGTTGTTATTAACTGTTTTTCATCAACTTAGAAGTACCTTGTTTATCATTATATAACCTGAGAAAATTTAAAGACATTTAATACCTTTAACTTACAGCATCTTTGCCAATATTACATGAATATCAATACACATATGCAATCGCTTTTGTACTAAAGTATAACTTACATGCATTAAAGTGCACTAACATTTAGTTCATGGCTGAATTAAGTTTTAAATTACTAGATACAGTCATGTTTTTCACTAAAGTCAGTACCCTTCACTTCTTACCTCTTACACATTCTTCTAAAATAACACTGAAGTTCAGCAATGAAAGCCCTTTGAATAAATGGTGCTGAGTCAATGGAAAATTATATGAGAAAGAAAAATCTTTCTTGATACTCTTGGAGCACGTCATAGAGAGGACATAGCCATTAGTTGACCTTAGAGCAGGACTCGGGCAATAGGAGGTTCCTTATCCTCTCCCCTCTCCTTGGAATATATATTCTATCAACCATTTCCGTAGCAGGAGCTGGTTCAAGGATATAATCTTGAGATCATCTGGACTGAATATGTGACCAAACCTTGATAGGGCTTCTGTACAAACTCTTAAAATGCCAGCAGGCAGGTGTGGAAATTGACTTGTCTTGTAGCCACCCAAAATAAATCTCCTGTGTAAGTTCCTTTGTTTATGAAACCCTCCACCTACCAATTTGGAGGGGTCTGCCTCTTTTTTCAGTCTCCTCTTGCCCTTCATGTGGGGGTGCAGGGATGCAGATTGTGAGCTAACTGCCAGACATTATAAACAAATATTAATTCCATATATGTTGTATAACTAAATATGAAAGGGAGAGTAATGAATCTTTTAGAGAAAACATAAGGGAACATCATTATTTCTTTGAGGAAGGCAAAGTTTTTTTTTAAATAGGGCCATAAAAGTGCTCAACATTTAAGAAGTAAAAATGGATATATTTCTATATATTTTATATATTATGTATATACTTTTTTATATATTTTTTATATATTTTTTAGAAATGTTTACATATTAAAATTGAGAACTTCAATTATCCAAAGGATCCATTAAGAGAGCGGCAAAACAACTCCATAGAGAGAGGGAAGATAATCACATATTTTTTTTCTTATGTTCAGGATATATAAAAGAATACTTACCAATCAATAAGGAAAATAAGAATGACCCAGTAGTAAAGTAAGCATAACACTGGTTAGGCATTTCACACACATGGAGACTCAAAGGGCTAAGGAACCTAGGAAAGGTTATCAACCTCATCAATCATCAGGGAAATGCATGTCAAAACCACAATGTGATAGCAGCTCCCACCTTCCAGAAAGGCTGTAGTAAACTAGGCAGGCGGTACTAAATGTTGGTGATAATGAGGGGCATTAATAAATCTGATACAATAACTTTGTACAACTTGTTGGCCGTTGCTTATAAAGTTAATTATATTGGATGACCTAGAATTCCCACACTTAGTTGTATCCTCAGTGGTATTACAGTATTATTTATTTAAAATGCTTTCTTATGCACGTTGTATTACTTCGATGATTTTGTTGTAAATCAAGTGGACCCTATTCGTGTTCCTCAGCTAGTGCGATGCTTATGTTGCAGGGGTGGAGTGGGAGAGGGCGTGGCAGCCAGTGCGGGTGGACCTTGGGAAGGGATGGGTTCTGAGGCGGGTAGCCAGAGGCCTTTTCCGGAAGGGGCCCCCTGAGCTAAGATACTTCCGGGAGCGAAGAGAAACCACGGAGGGAAAAGCTGGCTGTGTGTAGCACTGGTGCCGTCACCACCACCTAGACCTTCTTTATTACTGTACCTCAAAAAAGATCTTAAAATCAGGTATTGTAAACCCTTGCCTTTGTTCCTCTTCAAGATTGTTTTAGCTCTTCTCAAAGTGTTTGTGTTTCCATATAAAGTTGAGAACAACCTTTTTAGGTTCTACAAACCAACCAACAAAAGCCTGCTATTCTTTTAAATGGAACTGTTGTGAATCTACAGATAAATTTGGGGAGAATTGAAATCTTAGCATTTTGGGTCTCCCAGTGGAATAGGTACATTTTAAGGTTTCTTGTATTTTTAAAATGATTCAGTCCCGGATGTTATTATAACTTTGTTGATAACTCTGAATCATAGATTATTCCTCTCAGCTGCCTGTGAAGTTTGTGGATACAAGATTAACTAATGATCACAGGAAACTGAAATTTAGTCTTTCCATTTATTCATTCTGGACGTTTATGTTTGTTTGCTTTTTTTGTTTTTTATTTTGCTTTGTTTTTGTTTTTCTTTTATCTTTCATTCCCATTCAATTTTCCTATCTAGATTCATTAATTGTTCTGATACTAACTTCATGCAAAGTGACAGTGGCCCAAGACCAGCCATTTGCATTCATTCCAGTGCTAAGAAACAACCCCTATTTGTGTTTACAGTAGGGAGTTATAAATTACATTGAAATATCATTCATTTAGAGTCATTCTCCAAGATTGTAAAGAGATGGATGGTCTCCAGGGGAGGGTTGTCATAAAAAGGAAAATCAAACCAGCTGAATAATACAATAAGTCTCTGTATAAAGCTAGCTCAGCCAAGCAGGGATATGAAAGGTGGCAGCCTTTGAGGAGATGGCTGACAGATTTCATTTGTTGAGGATCAGATCTTGCCCTGGTGTCACATGTCATATTTTCCCACCACCGTTTTGGTGTTCTACAGGCACCCTCTCCAGGTACTGTCAGGGGAATAAGCAGTGGCTGCCAGTTAAAAGGGCAGGCATGTTTAAGTCAAGTGTATAAAAAACGGCCATTTTCTCCTCTCCTCTGCTGCTGCAAGGTTCAAACAGAATCTCTAGTTCATTTACTAATCATATAGAAAGAAAGTTTGGCTAGCATAATAAGTTTGTTCCTCCCTCTCTTTCTTCTTCCCTCCCTCCTCCCTTCCCTTCTCCCCAGCTTCTCTACCTTTCTTCTTCACCTCATCCACCCTTATTCTTGTTTTACCATCTTCCATTTATTCTTTCTTAGTCCCTCTTTTTATTTTTTATGTAACTTGCCCTCCCTACCTTAGCCTACTTACCTGCTTCCTACTCTTCCCTTCCTCTTTATAATTATGAAGTTTTGTAACTTTTCTGTGGTTATTATTTTCTATGATGTGTTTTCGTTGTCTGAGGAATCTCTCCAGAGATTGCTTAAGGTTCATGCTTGCCTCATCAATCATCTTGAAGAGTCTCCTTGACCTCTTCATTCACTCTTGCTTCTCCCTGTTTTTATGTCGTGTGTGTGTGTGTGTGTGTGTGTGTGTGTGTGTCTTGTCCTTGTCAAGGCACTGTGCAATCTAGGCTCCAAGAACTGAAGGATGAGCAAATACTAATCTCTAACCTCATGACCTAAAGTAGTTCACCAACTTAATCCTTCAGTCCTCACTTCACCTTGACAACTGAGGATTCCAATCCATGTGTCAGGAAGGAAGGCAAGGCCCTCACAATAAAGACCATACAGAGTTTAGTAATAAACTTGAAATAAGGTATTCAGGGCTTTACAGTTTACATGTGAACTTATGCATAGGCACTTTAAGTTTTATGATTTTTTTTTCCTCCCAGGGAAACAGAAGATTTGAGGTTTGGTTCAGTCTGAAATTCTAATATCTAGATATCTATATGAGCTCATGATTCTCAGCCAACTTCATTCCTGACCCTAGTCTATTCTCCTTTCTAACCTCAACTCAAACACTGATGATGCAATTAAAATTCCCAAAATTATTTCAATAAACATGTTTGGCCCTCGTGATCAAAAGATATCTTAGCAACGCTATAAAAGGAAACCAAGTATTCTAACCGATGATCCTCATCATACCTAATAAGTGCTATGTGCTGTTTACATCTGCTTATTCTCTGTCTCTCTCTAGCACACTTGTGTGTGTATATACACACAGAGAACATGCACTGTGTAAAGTTATATGCTACTATAATACAGCAAATTTGAAGAAGTGTTGGAGATGAATGACTGAATAAATAAGTCATCCTGAAATAACTTATTTTAAAGTACTGTATTTTTAATGATATTTTATTCATTAGAATGGACAATTTCAAATCATAAGTAGTGGACCCAGGTTTCACATAGTACACTGAATTGAAAAATTATAGTCAACTTCTGAACAGTAGCCTTTCATTTATATTTTGTATTAATAATATACTCTATATGTGACTTAAAGTTTGATCAAATGCATACTTTTAAAAAGTACTTTGTAAATGACAAAGCTATTATCATTTACATGATTAACATTAATGTTATTTCATAAGTATGTGGGAAAATGTCATTAGCATAAAATTTTAAAATTTCACCATGATGAAATTTATTAAGAAATGAATAATAAAAGTGACATATGTATTTGTGTGTGTATGCACATGCACAAATGTATATAATTAGTAGTAGTCAATCTGGAATATTTATTAAAATAGGATTTGATTATTCCATGCTTAAAATCTAATAAATTAAGCCTGATACTTTTTCATACATGTCTTCATGGCAGAAGACCTGAAACTCTTTAGAGACAGAGGACTCTGTCATTCATGGCACAATAAGTAACATGATCATCATCATGTTTATATCATTTCTTCTTGCCTGCCAAATCCCATGTGGAAAGCCTCGACAGATGTCCCCTACACAGAGGGTTATATTCTAAAAGAGAAACACTGAGTTTAAGAAACCTACCATTTTATAGCAAGCAGAAAATCCATAAACCTTCATCCTTCAGGAAAGAGTTAGTCCTCAGTTACTTGCTCTAAGTACAACCTGAGAAATGGCACGGGTAATGAGTGGTCAAGGCATTGAGTTGTGGCTCTGAGAAGCACACGTAGGAACATGAGAGAGGGAAATGCCTCCCAATTTATTCTTCTTATGTCCCTTTGTATTTTATTAAGAAAAGTAGTGTTGGCGTCTAAATAATATGATCTTCACCATAATTCTGGACTTTGCTTTAATGTTTTAAACCCAGACTTAATATAAAAATGACTTTATTTCAGCCAAATTTGATGGAGTCCACTGACTTTTACTTCATGGTTACTATGTGTCTGTCAGTGAGCTGGTTGCTGTGCTACATAAGACACCATTCAGTTCCCTAAGAAAGCATTCCAATAAAAAGGATTTCAGAAATAGTATTTCAAATAGCACTGTCTGAGAAGAGGCAAGGCAAAAACGAAGCTATTGTCTAGCAGTGATCAATTTCAGACAGTTTCAAAATGCCTCTGGTGATATCATTCTCACTATCTCATAATGTTTTGCAAGTTGTTAGGAAGAGGACATTAAATCACTCGATCCGTAGAGCTGTTATCATGCCTATAACTCATGTAAATCCACTATGTACAAGAAATAATTTGATCACTCCAATGTCATTCTCTTAGATAAAGCTCAGGCACTTTCTTTATGGTTATATTACAATTGTATCAGAATCTGTTAATTTGCACAGAGCAAAAATGTCAGAATTGTACAACTTCTAATAGAAAGTTTATGTATGTGCATGCAAATGGGTGCACACACACACACACACACACACACACACACACAGGCACGTTGACTTATTTCCTTCCTTGTCATCCTTGTAACCATCATTCTCCTAGCAAAAGCTACCAAATGCAATAACCAACAAAGTATTCTACTGTTGTCATTCTAGTTTACTCCATTCTGTTATCAATTATCAAAATCTTAGGCAGAGTGATCTTTAAAATGTAAAATGGCTAAAATCATCCAATTGTTTCCAATTCCCACTGGGTTAATGTAAAAATTCCTTAATATCTATAAACTGCTAGATTTTCTAGATGAGAAGTCTGAAAACTATGGCCCATGAGCTACATAAATTTATAATGCTATTTATAAATAAAACTTTATTGTAATATCAACATAAATAGTCACTTATGTATTGCCTATGGCTGATTTTGCATGAAGATGACAGAGTTGAGTAGTTGTAACAGGACTTTATGACCTGCAAAATCCAAAAAAAAAAGTAAAAATTCTATCTTGCCTGCTTTTGTTTTTTATTGATGCATAACTAATTACTATAATGTTACCAGCTTAAAACAACAGAGATGTATTACCTGACATTTCCACTCCCCATATCAAAGCCCACATGTGAACATGTAGCCCAATGTTTAATGAAACACAAAATGGGAAGTTTAAACTCTAACAGAAAGTTCAATGAAATATTTGAAGCCAAGTGTTTGAGAGTCAAGGGAAGTGATATAGCCAATATCTCTTTCTGATTTTGTTTAGATATTTTATTCCATAACTATAATCAAATAGGTATGATTTAAATTTTTGATCCCTAGAATTAAAGACCACCTGTGAATATAAAGGGTAAGAACCCAAATACATATATAGCCAAAGGATGTATACAGAAGCCAATATGAACAGGAAAAGTGTGTCAAAATTAGTGGTAGTTAGGAGTGTGTCAGTTAAAACCATAGTGAGCTACCACTCTGTATCTATCTACTATAGCGAAAGCCAAAGACCAGGGGCACCAGGAATTAGTATTTACAGAGCAGTGGTTGCCTCAAGTGAGGAGTGAGTAGTGAGGATTGAATATAAAGAGACAGCAAGCAACTTTCAGGAATGATGGAAATGTTCTACATTTGTTGAAATCCATCCAACTGTATATTTCACTTGTACATGTAAATTGGGGGATTTTGTTGAATGGAATTTATAATTAAAGAAAAATGTTTAAAAATTTTTATAGCTCATAATCTCCTCAATTTTGCTGAGAATTTTTATTTGAAAAGTTAATTTTTTTCCAAAGAATCTTTTAAGTACATACTGTATGTGCGCGTGCACACACACACACACACACATATACAAACAGGCACACACATGTTCACTGTCATAGGTAGCTGTGAGAAGCTAGGCTGATACAACTGGTGGATTATGGACTTGGATACATCAGGGGAATCCAAATCCACCTGCGAGGTAAGTTAAAAGGGGTAAACAAACTGAAATAAACAGGAAATGTCACCTATAGGGAGGAGAATTGAGCAGGTACCCAACCACTAAAAGAACTCTGTGTGTGTGTGTGTTTACATGTGAAACAGAGAGAGTGGTTGAGAAGGATGTCACAGTATATGATTTTGTACTTGGGACCCTTAAATCAAACATTCTCTATTTGAACAAACTTGTATGTATTTTTTTCCTCAAATAAATAGACTTGATTAAAATGTAATATGATGGAGGAGAATTTGAATACTGAATTTTAACATAGTGAGAAAAATCATACGTATGAATATGTGTAGGTGCATAAAGAGTGTGATATCTTAGAAAAATGGATATAATTTGGGTATGGTTTACATGTTCGTTAAGCCATAACTGGGGCACCTGGGTGGCTCAGTCGGTTGAGGATCAGACTTAATGTCAGCGCATGCCATGATCCCAGAGTTGTGGAATCAAGCCCCATGTTGGCCTCCATGGGTGGAGCCTGCTTAAGAGTCTGTCTCTATCTCAAATAATTTTTAAAAAGCCATAACCTTCCTTCTAGTCCTAGCATGAATTAGCACTGTTCTGGGTGCATTTTTATAATCTCAAACAGTTAATGTTAACAATGATATTCAGATGAAGGTGGTATTGCTTCTAATGGGTTGTATGAAAGTCCTCTCTTTGTATCGTATACTTAGAAGTAGAATTGGAATAAGACACAGGAAACCTGGAGATGGATATAAAATTAGCACTTTAGCAAACCTTAAGTTGACTGATGAATGAACAGAAGTTTTTATTAACTATTTATAAAGCTCACCACCCTCTCAAGTTTATACTTTGAGGCAGCCCACTGAAAAGAAATTTGCTGCTTATCAAGCAAATCAGTGTCCTGAGGTCTGTCTTGCCCTGCAGAAAAGCAAGGAAAGGTAAAGGTGTTCATTATTCCAGCAGTCTTTAGATTAGCACACACACCCAAAAATGATGCATATCACCCACTATGAGATCATTCAGTCTGACTCTCTGCTGCCCATCTACACAATTAAATACTCTGAATTCTCCCATTTTACAGATGGAGAATCTGTGTATTGATGCAGATGGGATACAGAGAGTTAGATAACATGTCCAAGATCTCACAATTTTGGGGGTATTTTTGGATACTGGCTGATTTATTTCAAGATTATACACATTATGCTATGTTATTATGCTATTTTTATTCTCATTGTATTTTATTTGGAGACTTTTTTCCTAAAAGACACGGCCTGATTATAAATACCTACAATGCCAAAAAATTAGGTTTGTGTACTGAAATTAATGGGAAGTAAGAAATATTTTTGTAAGAAAGATAACATGTATATTTTTGAGGAGGAAAAATTCATACTCAATAATGACATATTTTCAAATCCCAATTGCTTTCAATTCTTTTATTTACTTTTAAATTTACTATTGATGTGTAGTTGATACACAGTGCTTTCAATTCGTTGTATTTTCAGTGTCTCTTTCTGTAGTTATGCACTATATATTCTTTCTGCCCTGTGTGGGTGTATTTTCATTTTCTTACAGTAGTTTTACCTTTTCTTCTCAAGCATATTTAGAAAGCAAGGTAAGTGTGTAAATGGGAAAGTGAAACTATGAAGAGAAGTTCTTTATCAGTTCTTCTCAACATCTTGTGAGATGTTTAGTCAGACTATATGTAAGTGGAGCAGATATTAAAAAGTTGCCCACTGGTCTCTGAAATGATAAACAAGGCATGTGGCATTCTAGAAACTTGGATGGTAGACATAAGAGGCTATATGTGTGTGTGTATATATAAATGTATACACAAATACATGCAAACACACACATAGACATATGTTTTCCCCCTTTGGTCCCACAATACTGAATCCTTTTCCAATTCTGGTTCTTAGCTAGGTTCCTCAACTCTTCTACATATCCCGCTGAAAAATAAATGTCATGCTGAATTCTCTAACATTCTGTTTCTGTAAGGGGATTGATTTAATATCAAGTATATTGTGATTGAGTGGATTCTCAAAACCAGAAAAAGTGAGCACCATTTAGGAGAGCTTAGCAATTAGCTAGACCAGCTGATTTATTATTCAGATGATGAAACAGAGTCCTTTTTGTTACTAGACCCCAACCTTGGATCCTGTCCTGGGCCCAGTTATTCCAGTTCTGCATAAATACCCACCCTTCCTCTGACTACCTATCACCCTGACCTCCCCGCAAACACTCTGTTGAGTAGTTTCACCAAGAATTACCCTACCTCTTAATAATTGTCCGTATTCTATTCCCCCTCCCCTGACTTGGCTATAAATTCCCATTTTTCCTTATAGAGTCCAGAATTGAACTCATTTCTCTTCTCTACTACTAACCCCATTGTACTGACCCCCCTTCATTAAAAGCCTCCCTTACTGTATTTAACAAATGTCATCAATAACTTTTAAATGTAAGGCATGAAGCCAAATCTCTTGGGTCCCATTTAAGCCTTTAGAAAATTCTTTCTTTTGACAAAAATTCTTGCTACCTTTTGACAATAATTTTATGTTATTTCATTGGCTATATTTTATGATCAGATGTCATTTTCTCTTTCTCCTTTTTTTAAATTTTGGAATTTTATACAGAAATTTTACATAATTTGACCAAGAAAAATCTCTCTTTTCTGGAGAGCAGGCCTATGTATAAGTGATAGTTGGTAAAGAAGGAATACAAAGCTTGTGACCATGTAGTTCCTGTTGCAATCTCAGTTTTGCCTCCACCTCGCTTGGGGCAATTAGGCAATTTACATAATATCTCTAAATCTCATTTTACTAGTTACTTTAGGGAAAATAATTCCAATCTCAAAGAGCTCTTGTGAGCGGTATATAAGGTGGCAGGTGTATGGTAAGACAGGAAGCACTAGTTACTTATCAATTCAAATGTCTTTCTTCATTTTTTTAGGATGGCTTCATGCCTTCTATTTTTATTTTATATATTTTTTTGGTAAATAGTTTAAATCTTTCCTCCTAGTTACATACCAGCAGGCTTATATGTCATGAGTGATGTTCATAGTGCTAGAGGGGAAGGGAGGGGGAATAGGAAACTTGGAAAATTACGTTAAATCCCCCAAATAACTCACTAACTGGATTTTGAAAATCATTAGCTTGAAAGTATTCAACCTGCAGTGCGCCGGGAGTTTCAGTTGGTTAAACAGGTGACTCTTGATTTTTGGCTCAGGTCATGATCTCATGGTTTGTGGGATCAAGACCTGCATTGGGCTTTGCACTGACAACACGGGGCCTGCTTGGGGTTCTCTCTCTGGTCCCCTCTCTCTGCCCCCCCATACTTTGCCCCTCCCATACTCACTCACTCTCTCTCTCTCTTTCTCTCTCAAAATAAATGAAATAAGCTTAAAAAAGTGTTTAAAAAGTATTAAACCTGCATAGTTTTGTCTATATCATCCAGTCCTGGATGTTTTTTTGTTGTCGTGTTATTATTTTTTTGTTTTTGTTTTTCTTGCTTTCCTTGAATAATTCCAGTATTTCACTGAGTATGGATTTAGAAAGGTACATTAAAATTCATATTCCAGAGTCTCTCTTTATATCTGCTGAATCTGAACTTCTAGAGATTGTTCTTTTTATTCTTTTTTTAACAAGAAAATATTTTGAGAAGTGTTTTGAAGAGAGAAAACAAAAGTGAATTACCAGTTGATTGAGGATTTTGTTACCTTTTGAATCCACTTAAAAAGTAGTCTATTCTGGGAACAGGAAAGGGAAAGAAAGCTGGAGGATATAAATAGAAAATGTGTTGTAGTGTGTTTGACACTGATATGTCAACTCTGGGAAACACTGAAAAACTATATACACTGAAGCATGAGAGGCATAAAGATGGAGATCCTCCTTTGTTTGGCAGCTGATATCAAAGTCAATCAAACTTTCCTTTTAGGAATTTCCACCACCTGCTAAAGGATATACAGTGTTCTTGTCAAGAGTAGTGGTAGCTCAGTTGGTTAAGTGTCTGATTTTGCCTCATGTCATGATCTTGGGGTTGGTGAGTTTGAACTCCACATTGTGATCTCTGCTCTCAGTGTGGAGCTCTCTCTCTCAAAAAATAAATAAACTTTAAAAATAAAAGTAGTCGTAGGTTAATATGTTAATATCAAGTGATTGCATTACAAATATTTTAACATGTTTTTAGAAGATATAGATTATAGAAAGTGGGATTTATTTAATGACATGATTCATGCAAATATGGAAAATAGTTAGCATTTAATAGAAATAGACTATTGGTACATGTAACTTGGATGGATTTCAAGGATATTCTACTAAGTGAAAATAGCCAGCCTCAAAATCAATTAACATGATTAAACTTAGATAACATTCTCTAAATGAAAACATTATAGAAATGGTGTGATGATTAATTGTGTGTGTCAACTTGACAAGGACAAGGGGTCCCCAGATTAAACATTATTTATGGGTGTGTCTGTGACTGTGTTTCCGGATGAAGTTGGCATTTGAATCAGTGGATGCCGTAAAGTAAATTGCTCGCCCTGGCATGGGTGGGTATCATCCAATCTGTTGAACAAAAAGGTGAAGGAAGGAGACATTTGCCTCCTTTGCTTCGTTCCTGTATGTTTGAGCTGGGGCATTGATCTTCTGGTCTTAGACTGAAATTGGATTTACACCATCAGCTACTCTTGGTTCTCAGGTTTTTGTCAGCCTGAAATTACATCACCAGCTTTTCTGGGTCTCTGGCATGCAAATGGCGTGTCACAGGACTTAGTGTTTATGATCAAGTGAGCTAATTCTGTATACACACACACACACACACACACACACACACACACACCATATATAGAACTCCATACCTGTGTGTGTGTGTGTGTGTATGTTTGTGTATATATATATATATCTCTCTATATATAATACTATGTCTTGGATGTTCTTTATTTTTCTTTTTTGTTATATATAATTATATAATATATATTATAATTGTATAATATATTATTAATTATGATTAAATAATATGTACATATGTGTATTCTGTTTCTGTGGAGAACCCTAATACAAATGACAACAGGTCATAGGTTGTTAGGGATAAGGCAAGGGGAGAGAATGATTATAAAGTAGCTGGAGGTTACTTCAAGGTGAAGGAATAATTCTGCATCTTGATCGTGGTGGTGGTTATAAAAATCTGTAAATGTGATTAAATCTAGAGAGATATAGAAAGGCATGCAAAAATTAGCTCCTTCATTAACTGGTGAAACCTCAGTAAGGTCTGTAGTCTTGTGACTTGTTTAGTGTCTACAGTCTCAATTTTCTGTTTCGATAATGTACTCTGGTTATGTAAATTACCAGCGTTAGAGCAAGGCGAGTTGTAGGTGCACAGAATGGCTTTGTAGCACTCTTCTCAACTTCTTATGAGTCTATAATTATTTCAAAATAAATATTTAAAAACAAACATATCGGTTAGGTACTATCATAAATGCTAAAGGTTTAAGCAGTAGAATAAAACTAGATGGATTCCCTGTTCTTAAGGAGGTTTCATTCTGGCACAGTTGAACAATGAATAACAAAAAAAATATGCAACATGATGTTGAACAATGGTCGATTCTGTGAAACAAAAACTATGTGATGAGATAGGGTTTAATGAATGGCTTAGGGCCGGCAGCTCTGCAGCAGGAACAGGTGAGACTTAAAATATTTGCATTTGTGGAAGGAGAAAGAGGTCTCCAGTTAGTTTTTTATATGAAAATCATTAAATATTTCTGTCAACCAGATCTGGGAACTAAAAAAGAATAAACTGACATTTAGGACGTAATGAGTGAGGTAAGAATTACTGTGATGCACCTTTCTGTAATCTAAAACTGGCTTTCCTTTATTTGGGAGGAAAAAAAGTGTGTGAGCTGGAAGAGAAATGGTTTTATAGGCTGTGCTTTGAAGATTAGCGCTTGGAGATAATTACAAACACACACAGTATTATAATCTATAATTACAAGAAAATTATTAGATAACAACTTTGTTCTTAGACACTTGGCACATTCTAGATAGAAAATCTCTCAACTCATTGGATCTTCAGAACTACCCTGAAAAGTGTGTGCTGTTTTAGTAGAAACCACATTTGGTAGATGAGGAAACCAAGGCTCACAGAGATGAAATAAATTGCCCAAACACAAAGTACATGGTGCAGACAGAATTCAGCCCAATACCACTGGATTCTGAGGCATGTTTACAACGAGTGCTTTCCAGAAGAGATCGCGAGACGGCAATCCAAAACACAGTATCTGCATTAGTGAAAGCAGATGGAAGAGCAGGTGACTGGTGAAGTATTTGTAGTGCATCCAAGCTGTGCTGAACCCTGCACCAGGACATTATGGCAGCAAAGGAGCTGGGCCCTGGGGTAGGCACATTATCTTAGCTATGCAACTAATTTAATGCCTCTCAAAACCCTGAGCAGTAGATCTCACTACCATTTCAAGGATGCTAAATTGAAGAATGAAAGGAGAAATTTACTTGGCTAAACTTATATTGATGGTATAAAAAAGAAAAAAAAGGGGAAAGAGAAAAGTTCTGTTGACAAGTTGTAAAGATCTCATTAGCTTTATGCAATGATTCATGAATTAAGCAGCATCTAATCTAGGAGACAGAAAGGAGCTCCAAGGAGCTGTACAAAATGAAAGACTTTTATAGGCAGAAGGGAATGGGAACAAGGAAGTCACACTGCTTAAAAAAAAAGTCTGTTATTTATTGCAAGGTTAATTTCCTTCAGGGATGGCAGGGGTCTGTCCAGCAGCTCACTTAACTAGTGATGATCAGTTGATTCTTGATTGACTATTTTAAGATTCCATTTCTGAGAGAGCTGAAACTATAATTAAATCTTGGTTTGGCAATCTGGGGCTTAGCATAAACAGCTCCATTTTGGACATGTTGTCTCGTTTTAAATACCAGGAGAGTAAAGAGCAGGAAATTGCCAGAGTAAATATCACCCCTCCCACCTACTGCATCCATGTTAGAATTCGCAAATTGATCCTGGTACCCTTTTCTGCTAAATGTCATCAACACTTTTAGATGCTTTCTGAACACATCATTTCTGGAAATCTCTATTTATGGATTAGAGTTGCCACAGGGATAAAACTTTTTTATTATCCCATGAATAGATTAACCCTAGTATTCAGCACTCCATGATTCTTCATTATGTAAAGTGAATTAAGATTTCCCTTACCAAAGTTGTCTCCCTTTCCTCTGGCTGGTGTGTAGCTCTATTGTGGGTCTGTACTAAAGCAGAAATCATAAACAACACATGAGACTTTGTCCTTTCTGTGCCCCTAGGGAGCATTAGAATTTAATATGAAAGCCTTTAGTTAATTCTACAGAAAAGAAAATTAAAAAGAACTCATTCTGGAAGATAATTTGACATAGCAGAGAACAGCATAAGCCATGCAATTAGACCAAAGTGGATTTTTTTATACGTTCTGCATGACCTTGGCCAAATAATTTAACCACACTAAGACTCAATTTCCTCATATGAAAGATTGTTAGAATAATACTATCCTATTGCATTTTTGCAGAGGTTAAATGATACAGCACATATAAAGCTCCAAGCACAGTGTTTGTGTATAGAATGCACTAAATGGACATTTGTTCTCTCCACTTTCATTTTATATGTTGAAATGACTGAAAGCAAGCCTATCATTTTCTCAGGACATGCAACAGTATTAGAATTTGAGAATCAGAGAACATTAAGGTAGGAACGGTCTTTTGATTTTGCTATGCTGTCTTCCCTTGGTGGCTGGGACCAGGAATTACCCATCTCTTTGTAGTCTGTAATGCCTGCATTAAAGTAATGGTTTATCTACTTGAACAGCTGAATATCTATTCAAATCCTTACTACTTAGAGTAAAAGAAAAAAGGTACAGTGTATCAAACACAAAATAAATAATTTGGTTTCTAGGGTGTCATGACCTAGATTATGTTGACTTCAAGAGTGCTGCATTTGTTCCTCTTTACAGAGTGTCCCTTTTAATAAAACATTTACTTGAAGTGAGTTACTGAATTTTCTTCAGGATCAGATAGGCAAATTTCAGAAGAAACTGCATTTGTTCTTAAGAGTTTGAATTACCATTTGGGTGAGGAAACTCATACCTATTTTATATTGTAGATTATTATCTAAATTAATTCTGAATAAAATGGAATTCAAAAGCATAAGGATAGAACAGTACTTTCAGGGCCCTAAAATTCTATTTTACTCTTTAATGTGGCATTGGTTGGCACTAACTCTGTCTGTTGAAACTTTAAAAAAAAGAAAAAAAAAGTTGAAGGTGCACGAATGATTTGTGTCAGGGAAGCGTGCTGCCATGTGGCCTGGCAGGACAGTTCCCATGTCGGCCAGTTTAGTAAACCACCTGGGAAGTATGTGTGGTGAGTGTGTTTGAATCCGGCAACCAAGGCCTTAGCCCCAGCGAATCAGATTCAGTAGGTCTGAGCATGGGTCCTTCAAACCTCTATTATAACACAGCATCTTAATTACTCTGTTGCATAAGTAACATTGCTTTTCTAAAATTTAATAATAATGATAATAACAATAACAATAATGCTATTAAAAGATAGATTAGGAGGGGAAAACCAGGTCCTCTGTGTTCACAGTGTTTTCTCTCAGCCCCTGTAGCTGTGCTACTTAACATCATTGCCAAATCAGTGCATAGTTAGTGAACAAGAAACCACGTGTTTTCAGGTAGTGGGCCTTGGCCCTTGCAGTATCCTTCAAAGTGGGCTGTGTTCTCTGCTCTTCTGAAATAGAACCTGGATCAAGAGATCTCTGTTGCATCATTTCATTCTGATTCTTCATGACGAAGCAGATCTCCCAGGAATAAAAACCATTAACCTGTGATGGGGTAGTTGGAGTTTAGTGTGCCTTCCTATTTACATGGGTAATGCAATGGTTTCTCAACATTTCTTGCTTTTGCTTTCTCATCTTCTTATTCTTGTATCATCAGACAACAAGGATGATCTTCAAAATATGTAAGCATCTCATATCAATCTTGCATTAGGTTGGAAGGATCCCAGCAATTAAAAATTTTCTGGGGGCACTGGGGGTGGCTCAGTTGGCTGAGCATTGGACTCTTGACTTCAGCTCAGGTCCCTTGATCTCATGGTTCGTCAGTTCGAGCCCCACATCAGACTCTACGTTGACATTGTGGAGCCTGTTTGGTAATCTTTCTCCCTCTGCCTCCCCTCCCCCTCCCCCTCTCATGCTGTGTCTCTTCTCTCTTCTCTTCTCTCTCTCAAAACAAATAAACTTTAAAAACAAAAAACAAAAAAATTAAAATTGTAACTTCTCCCTCTTCTTTCAAAATTAACACATACCTATCTTCTCTTGCTAATTATGTTTTTTTCCTTCATTTTGTTTCTGGATTATATTGAGATTTTCTTGACTTTGGAGGTTGATGTCTGCAGTCCCTTATCCTTTTTAAGCACTTCTTTTATATGGCTTCATAATCTAATTTTCAGGTTAAAAGTCAACTTTTCTTGAGAGGACTCTCCTAACCATCCAGTTGATACTCCCTATTTAATCGATCTGTGTTTTCCATCTCAGCATCTTTTATAACCAATGATGTACATTTATGTTTATGCTTTTCCTTTCTTAGCTCTCTTCCTTTTTAGAATGCAAGCAAAAACTGGCATATTTGGTGAACACGATTACTCTTGGTGACTAGTACATATTGCACATAGCAAGTGCTCAATAAATGTACCGTACCTTCTTAGATGAAATTAATTTAACTGAATCAGTAAAGGGCATATAGGACCTAGAACTGAAAAAAGTAATTTCTGTTACTATTTTATTTTATATATAAGGTTGTCAAAGTAAACATAATATATATTATCTACAATTTTAAAAATGAAGATAATTTAAAAAATCAAACCATTTGTTACCTTATAACCTAAACAAATTTTGGACACTATTGTTAACAGTTACATGCCTTTCATAGGTTTTTCAGTTCTCTATGAGAGCTGTCACATGCCATAGAAAGTTTGTTTTTATCCGTGTGTGTGTGTGTGTGTATACATATATATATACATATATATATATACATATATGTACATATATGTATATATGTATATGTATATATAGTGCGTGTGTGTGTTTGTGATTCTACACTATATTTAATCATTTGGATTGTTTCTAATATCTTGTATTGCAAAATGCCTTGCATCGAAGTTTTTCGTATATGATTGTTGGAGTCCTCCCTTGATTATTTTTGTTCCACTTTTTGAGTGATTTCCTTGACACAAGTAGTTATTTTTTAATATCCCAGAACTCTTTCTGACTTTGTATTTCATTTATATAGCATCTTCTTCATATTTGTTGGTTGAAATATGTATTTTGACTTCTGCTAAAACGTTATGTACTGCTACTGATGTGAGGTTTTGATTTCTTAAAACTGCTACTGATGTAAGGTTTTGATTTTCTTATGTACTGCTACTGATGTGAGGTTTTGATGTGAGGTTCATTTCCTTTCACTTTTGTTCCTTTGTCTTTTTGTTTTGAGCTCCAGCTTTATAGGAGATTCCCTCCTCTAAATATCTGCTGATATTGGTATTAGTTTTCATATTGAAAAATCAGTAAGTGCTTTCTAGGTTGCTATGGTTCAGTGGTGGGTTAGTATTTGTCAACTGGTACAACTCATTAGAGGATGAAGGGAGAAAACTAAAATCTTTTTCTCTGAAAGTATTCCATTTTGCAAAAGCAAACAAACAAGGAAAATTCCCCCAAGTCTCCAACATGGGCTCAATAAATCTGGCTACAGGAAACTTGGGAGCTAAGTAGCAGAGGAAGATTCTGGATAAAATGAATCTCACATTTCAGATCATAGGAATGTACTTATGTACTCCTTCTGTTTATGATTATGCCTCCCCCAGTCTTTCTCCGTGGCCAGTGTCTCTGTGTCAAGAACAGTAGTGGGAAGAAGAGTGCAGGCAGGAGGTGGTTGCTCATTTTTCCTTCAACCATCACATATTCCTGCCTCTTAATTCCTGAGACTCCATGGCTAATTCTGGGCTAATCCACATTTTTTTTGTTTTCTTAAAACACTATATTTTTTATTTCTGATTTTCTACTTTCTCTTAAGAAAATTAACATTGATACAGCTGCTTAAAGTCTTCCAAATATGTGTTGACTATTCTCATGAACAAATACCTTCTTTCTCATTCTTTTAGTAGTCAAGTGTTTTAATTAAAAAGAAAAAAATGAATTATCTCCTATCATTTTAATAGATGTTTGGATGATGAATGCATGAATTGAATGAAATATGTTAAGCCTCATTTTTCTTTAATTCTCTGATGATAAAATTCAATTGTACATGCATTAATGCATGGTAGGCTTACATTCTAAGTTAAATAAGAACGTTTTATTTGAGATCAACTTCATGTTGCATCTGTAATTTCCAAATATTGAATTGCAGTCAAATAAAGGGTCATTTCTATTCAGGGATTTATAGTTTAGCAGATGCCCCAACTATTATATCTCTCTGGTTTCCACTCTGTATTAATTAAAAGTCTCATTTCTTCTGTCCTTGGCCATAGACCACTGATCTGAACAATTACTCCAGGCAGAATCTGTTGCTAGCTCTAGCTCAGGTGAATAATAAAATAAAATATATTGCAGTTAATTTTGAAGCCTGCCAGTGCCTTCTATGTATAAAATGTATAATATTTTTTGTATTTTCATTATTGATTGCAGATAATAAACATTTTCCCTCAATCTTCTTTGTGCTATACAATATGATAAGAAATATGTTTGTTTGTTTTTAAGTTTACTTATTTACTTTGAGAGAGAGAATGTACACAGGTGGTGGAGGGGCAGTAGAGAGGGAGAGAAAATCCCAAGTGGGGCTCAACTTCATGAACTGTGAGATCATGTTCTGAGCCGAAATCGAGAGTTGAATGCTTAACCCAGTGAGCCTCCCAGGGTCCCCAATATTTATATGTTTCTAATGTGACTATCACGGCACTTCAAGGAAATCAGAATCACATCTAATTTACTATTGGAGCCTTTCGATAGATGAAGTACTTGAGGCTTGGAAGAGTTAATAACTTGATTGAATATACATGTAGTACCATTAATAATAATAGTTACAATATTCTAAATGTTTAACCTGAGTCAGTAATAGTAAATGCTTTTTATTTATTAGCACATTTAATCTCCATAAAAATCCATAGTAATAGGTACTATACCCATGTAAGCAAATGAGAAAACTGAATATGGAAAACTTTTAAAATGCAAAACAAAACATAGTCAACATCATGAAACTTAGTGGTAGAAGTGGGCTTCCAGATGAGAAGAGTCTGATTCTAGAACACAGCCTTCTCCCACCACCCATCATATAGCTCGTTACATGTATATGCCCATTCACTATATGGACATTTTTGGAAATATCAATTAATATAATTTTGAATTTAAAGCAGTGATTAAAATCCTGTACATTGTCTTAGACCTAGTGTCTTGGATATGTTGTCTTACTTGGTGATAAATCCAGTATCAAATTTAAGTCAAGGACACAGACTTTTGAAAAGGCAAGTTAGTATCTAGGATTTCATCTGGCAGAAGAGACTTCAATAGGTGTCTTTTTCTTCTTCTTTTTTCCCCCAACTCTGCTTTACACCTTTAATATCGTTCAAGAACATTCATTCAGTGTTGGCACCATTCAGAACTGTGCAAATGACATTATCAGATTGTCAGGCAAATTGAAGCAATTATCTCATGAGTCTTAAGCAATGCACACATTGACATATATTTGCCTTTTGATAACAAGGAGTGATCTGTCAGCTGAAAAGCAGGTCTATCATTGAAATGCTTCTTAGATATTTATTTCATTTCCAGACGAATGACAACTTTGGCAATAAACAGTGATATTCTTTCACTTAAGGTGAGTTTTAGGATTAGAGAGCTGAGTTAGTACTGGCAGCTTGGCATATATTAGCATATGAAAACTCTCAGCATTTTGTCTCTTGGGAAGACTGGTAATTAATCATTGACAAACAAATTGTAATTCTTATTATGCATAATAGTGAAGAAGAAATAATATCTCAGCTTCACACAGACTGGATTTCAATGTGGACTGAGGAGCTAAGAATTGTGCAGTGGGAAACCCTATAAGAGTATCTGAACCTAAAGATCACTCACCATATGATACATTTCTCAGAGGGAGAGAACAGCAAAATAAACCATGGTGGGATAAATAACCGTAATTAACAACCTGAGTAAGAATTTTTTTCCCCACTACCAAGAAGACTGGTCCAATAATGGCTATGTTCACTTTATGTTTTTTTAAAAAATAGTCTAATTCAAGAACAAAGGCAGAAAATGTCAACCTTTGGTATATAAAGCCTGGAGCTCCCTTTTAGGTATTGCAGATCTGGTTCCTGCCTCTTTTTCCCTCCTATGTCTACTTGCCTCCCAGTGGCTGGTTTATATGGGGATATTGGCATCCTCTCAGCTTCTTCTTTAAGATTAGTATTGTCACACAGTACTCAATCATTGCTTTCATATTCACTGATTCATAAACTTTGCTCAAATGTTGACCTTTGGGATGGAATCAAATAATAAAATTATATGAGTGTATTGTATAAAGACAACTATATTCCAGCTAGATTTACTCATTATTTTTAAATGATTTTAAAATAAAATATACCCATCTGTCTCTAAAAGTTACTTGGGCCCTTGGCACAGTGTCATTCCTTCATGGTTAAGTTGATCCTGTTAAGAGATACCCTAGGGCCAGTTCAGACATGCCATCATTATAAGGTAAAAGAACACATGAACAGTGTCAGATTATCAGCTCCTTACAGTAAATACAAGTAGACTCTCTAAGTGGATTTTGGCATCAATTGCAGCTTGTATCCAAGGTTTCTCACCACAATTTTTAATACTGTGTTTATAAAAGGGTAATAGTGTGGTGCATGGTTGGCTCAGTTGGTTAAGAGTCTAACTTCAGCTCAGTTCATGATCTCACAGTATGTGAGTTTGAGACCCACATCAGGCTCTGCGCTGACAGCTCGGAACCTGGAGCCTGCTTCCAATTCTGTGTCTCCCTCTCTCTCTGCCCTTCCCCCACTCACACTCTGTCTCTCTCTCCCTCAAAAGTAAATAAACATTAAAAAAAATTTTAAAGGGTAATAAGATTTGTGTGGCTATCTTCAGTATTGTCAAATGTTTTATAAACTTTCTTATTTGACAATAAGAAGAAATCTTTTTAATTTGTTTATTAGCAACAGAGTGTATTTGCTTTTCAGTAATGGATATTTCTGGCCAGAAAAATAGGATATAAGTTAGAATTCATATTTGGATTTTGGTGTTTCTTTAAAAAATAATTAATACACTCTACTAAATTTTACTTGAGTGACCTCAAATTTGTGCATATAATAACTCCAACTCTTTTTTGGTTATCATTTCAAATATGATCTCCTTTGGGATGTTCAATATTATAGTCTTGTGAAAAAAAAATCAGTAGGGATGTGTTCTACTCATTTGAAATGGTATGGTTTTTAATAAACATATCAATAAATTAATGACTTGCTCTTAATAAAAGCTTAATATCTGGTTGGCGGGAGTATATTGGCAAAAACTCTTCACACTGCTTTCTTACCCAAATGATGGGTAATTGAACAGTCAAAATATGGTAGTATACCGTGGTGTTATATTTCTACTTGTGCATAAACCATTGTATAGTCATGGTTTAAAATGACGCGATCCTTTACATGCTCTGAAAAATAAAGCTTAGCTGTTTTAGAAAGCAGTTGTAAGAAATATCACAGCCAGTAGACTGTTTTAGAATATGAAATATAAAAGCTTGATCTGAAATTTAGCAAATATTCTATTCCATAGATATTAGGCATTAATTAGGAAAGAGGAAGAGTTTCTCTTCTGCATGCTCAGAAAAGAAAGGATAAAGCAAAGCAAACAGAGTCAGATTATATAGCTGCATTAAAATATACATATGTTATTCCTTGTCTATTCTAATTAGCTTCATTGAGATATAATTCACATAAAGTAAAATTCACCAAATATATATGTAGGTTTGAATGAATTTTAACAAATTAACCCATGTAGTCATAGTCATCATATTAAACATTTCCAGCACCCCCAAAATTCCTCTTAACCAATTTGCAGCCATTCTCATACCTCAGCAGTCTGCCCTTGGCCAACACTCAACTGCTCTCTGCCATTTCTAGAATTTCATATAAATGGAACCATGTAGTATGCAGTCTTTTGTGTCTGTCTAATTTCATTTAGCATAACACATTTGAAATCCATTCAAGTTTTTGCATGCATTAGTAGTTCATTCTTTATTTCATTACTGAGTCATATTCTACTAAATGAATATATACTGTAAATCTTTTGTGCATTCACCAATTGATGGGCATGTGAGTTTTACGTGATTTAGGCTATTATGAATAAAGCTTCTTTGAGTAGTTAACTTACATACATCACACAAAGCCATGTTTCTTTGTGTGCCATATATTCACACTTCTTGGAGAAAGATGTAGGATGTGGGATTGATGAGTCATATGGAACTGCCAGAAAAAATTCCCCCACAAAATGGCTGCATTATTTTGACTTTGTACTGGGAAAGTGTGAGTGTTTTAGTCGCTCTCCATCCTTGGCAAGATTTGATATTGTCAGATTTTTTTTTAGCAACTATACAACCATTTTAATTTTACCTTTTATACATCTCATTGTGGTTCCAAAGTACATTTGCCAGATGACAGTGATGTTCAACCTCTCATGTGCTCACCTGTCATTCAACGATTCCTGATAGATCTTCTGGTTCCCTTGATTTTCTTTATTAGTTTTCTCTTCTCTCACCTATATTCCTTTCTTCTCACTTAGGTTTAGTTTTCACTTTTTATCGATGCCTTAAGTTGGAACTTGAGATGATTGATTTGAGATCTTTCTTCTTTCTTAGTATAGACACTTCGCCTGTAAATTTTCCTCTAAAGACTGCTTTGGTTACATCTCATGTTGTTTCTTTATTTTCATTCATTTCAAAGTGGTTTTTTTTTTTTTTTTTCATTTTTTTTTTTTTTTTTTTTTTGTTTTGAGACAAGAAGAGACAGAGCATGAACGGGGGAGGGGCAGAGAGAGAGGGAGACACAGAATCGGAAACAGGCTCCAGGCTCCGAGCCATCAGCCCAGAGCCCGACGCGGGGCTCGAACTCACGGACCGTGAGATCCTGACCTGGCTGAAGTCGGATGCTTAACCGACTGCGCCACCCAGGCGCCCCCAAAGTGTTTTTTTTTTAATTTCATTTTTAAATTCTTTGTTTCACTCATCTTGGAGAATTTCTTTAATTACCACATATTTGTACGTTTCTCCAAATGTTTTGTGATACTTGTAATTTCCTGCCATTATGGCCCAGGAACATACTTTGTAATCTTTAAATGTACTGAGGTTGTTTTTATGGTTTTGCATGTGGTCTATCCTTGAGAAAAGGTATAATTTACTGTTGTGTGGAATATTGCACAGATGTTAAGTCTATTATATTCAAACTTACATATAGTTTTATATCATATTCAAGTCTTTTGATAACTTGTTGATCTTGTGTCTAGTTGTTATATCCATTATTCAAAGTGTGGTCTTGAGTCTTCAACTATTTTGATGAATTGCCTATTTATCCTTTTATTTCTGTCAGTTTTGTGTCCCGAATTGTGGTGAACTTTTGTTAGATGCATATTTATTTATAATTCTTAATATTGTTGTTGGATTGATTCTCTCATCTTTATAAAATGTGTCCTTTAAAAATGAGTCCTTTATTAACTGTAAAAAAAGAAGTTAATGTCTGTTTTGTTTGCTGTTGTTGTTGTTATTGTTGTTTTGGTGTTGAAACCAGAAAGAGATTTATTCC
Organism: Panthera uncia; assembly: GCF_023721935.1. Taxonomy (NCBI): domain Eukaryota; kingdom Metazoa; phylum Chordata; class Mammalia; order Carnivora; family Felidae; genus Panthera; species Panthera uncia. The sequence continues at coordinate 3,751,124 of NW_026057589.1, read as the reverse complement.
AGTAAGGCCAGCATGGGGAAGCCAGTGGACTAACATCTCAAAGACCATCTCCAAAGTGCTGAAAATACTTCCATGCTCATTTAAGGAATATGTAGGACAAAGGTCAATGGGTATGTGCAGGTAGCCAGTGAAGATCAGTTTGAGTATTGTCTTGGGGTCAGTCTTGTGTGGTCTTGCTGATTCTGGACAGTCCTTATTTCTTGAGAGGGTAGTTTCAGTTGATATTAGGGGCTGCTTAACTCTTCTGCTTGATTTAAGCAATTAGCTGGAAAGAAGAACTTAATCAGTTAAAAAGTTGGAAGTCAAAATGGAGATGAGTGAAGTCCTCTTTCAAATCCCCTCTGTAGAAAAATTAGTTCAGCCATGCCAGCTTTCTTGTGGCTGCTACTGGCATGATGTATCTTTTCTCATTCTTTTATTTCAGTATTTATATCTTTGAATCTACAGAAGTTGATCTTCTGTAGCATCATACAGTAGGATTATGTTTTTTATCCAGTCTGACAATCTTGGACTTTGGATTGCTTTATGTTTCATTTAATGCTAATATTGATATAGTTAGATTTATGCCTGCTATTTTACTTTAATTTTCTACATATTTCATACACTCGTTAATCAACCTTTTTTCTTTTACAGCATTTTTTGGTATTCTTCAATGATATTTTCACTATCTTATTTTTTATAGCTGCTTTAGGGTTTAATCTTGATCATATACATGCTGATATATGAGAACCTACATCCTGACCCCCCAGTAAGCTATGAAACATTATTCCTCTAGAGCTCTATCCCTTATTTCTCCTTTTGTTTCTATTATTTTTATGCAAAGTACACCTATGTATGTCCCAACAAAATAATAAGCTGTTATAATTATTAACTCGTATAATCTTATGGCTTTAAAAGAAGGTAAAAGAAGTAAATACATATTTACAGTGTTTTTCAATATTAACTTTGTTGTTTACCATTTAGCATTATCTTCCTTTATTCTTGTGCTATTGATTTACATCTGATGTATTTTTTCTTACTTTGATACATGTTTGCCTTTTCTACTACTTTGATGGTGTTATTTTCAAATATATTACATTTCTTAATGGTGTAGTTTAATATAATTATATGCATATTAATTTGTAATTGCTTCCTAAGCAGTGAAGAACAAAAGGTGACATATACTTTTATATTGTTTGGTAGTAACAGAATTACCTTTAATGGTGATCATCATTTTGTGTGTATGTGTGTGTGTGTGTGTGTGCGCAGATGCGTGTCTGTGTGTATGTGTGTGTGTGTGTGTGTATGTGTGTATTTGCATTATAGTTTGGGAATACTTGCTTTCCAACTTGAGAAATAATTTTTAAGGCATATTTATTAGCAAAAAAATCTCTGTTCATGTTTATTTGGGAAATTTTTGTTTTGCCTTCAGCTTTGAAAAATAGTTTTGCTGGATATAAGATTCTTGCTTGACAATTTTTAATCCTTCAACATTTTGAATATATCAACTCACTGTGTTCTCATCTCTTTTGTTTTTATTGAGATGTCAGCTGTTAATTTTATTGGGGTGCATTTGTATTGGTGGATCACTTTTCTCTTTCTCCTTTCAAAATTTTCTCTTTGTCTTTCAACCTTTTTACTTTGATCTTATGTGTGTGAATCTCTTTGCATCTACCTGCCTTGAATGTTTTGACTTTCCAAGATGTGTAGATTAATTTAACAACTTTTAGCTATTGCTTCAAATATTCCCCTGCTTCTTTTCTCTTTTTCATGTACTCCCATTATGTGTATGCTGGCATTCCTAATTGGATCTCACATTTCTCTTAAGCTTTTTATTTTCTTTTCATTCATTTCCCTCTATTTTTCAGATTCCATGAAGTAAGTCAATCTTTCTTTAAGTTTTCCTTTTTTATGCCAGTTGAAATCTATTCTTGAGCCTCTCTAGTGGATTTTTCATTTTAGTTATTCTACTTTTCAACTCCATAATTTACATTTCACTTATGAAAAAAACTCTTTTCTTTGTTAGTCTCTCTTAAGAAACATTGTCATTTTGGCTTTCTTTCTTCCTTTAACCTTAAGTAATGGTTTCCTTTAGTAATTTGAAGTTGCTTATAAGGACTGCTTTGATGTTTTTGTTAAATCCAACTGGTTTCTCCTACAGCTTTATTTTTCCTATGTATAAGTCACATTTTCCTGTTGTCCTATGTGTCTTAAAACTTAGTATTGAAAACTAGACATTTTAGATAATTTATCTAGCAAATCTGGATATGATTTGAATCCCTCATCCTCTAAAACATGTTGCTGCTTTTTCTTTTAGTTTGTTTAGTAGCTGGACAATTTTATATCTCCCTTATAGTGAGAAACTTCTGATGTTGCTGCGCAGAAGGTACTTCTTTGGGCATGTGCACGATCACTTTGGGATGACAGTGGTTTCAGCAAACCTCTCTTTCACTAACTCTTTTCCTCATCAGACTTGCTGGCAGGCCCCACTAATTACTCTCTTGCTCATTTCTTTTTAGCACTGAATGATAATTCATTGTCTGGATGTACCACCTTTTATTTATTCATTCACCTACTGAAGGACAACGTGATTGCCTCCAAGGTTTTGCAGTTATGAATAAAGCTACTATAAACATCAATTACCAGGGTTTTGGTTTTGGGGTGGAGGGGGTTGGGGAAGAGACTGTCTTTTAACACCTTTGGATAAATACTAAGGGACATGATTGCTGGATAATATGGTATGAATATATTTTCTTTTGTAAGAAACCACCAAACTGTCTTTCAAAGTGGCTGTGCCATTTTATATTCCCACCAGTAATGTATGAGAATGCCTCTTGTTCCATATTTTGTCTAGCACTTAGCATTGTCAGTTCTGTATTTAGGCCATTTAATAAATATGTAGTGGTAGCTCCTTGTTTTTGACTTGTATGTATTTCCCTACTGCCATATGATGTGAAGTTCTTCTCATAAGCTTATTTGTCATCTGTGTATCTTCTTTGGTGAGGTGTCTGTTAAAGTCTTTGTACCATTTATTAATTGGGTTTTTGTTTTCTCATTGTTGAGTGTTCAGAGTTATATGAATATTTTACATAACAGTTCTTTATGACCTGTGTGTTTGTAGATATTTTCTCCCAGTTGATAGCATGTCTTCTAATTCTCTTGACATTGTTTTTGGCAGAACATGTTTTTACTTTTAATGAAGGCAACTTTATCCATTATTTTATATATCATGTCTTTCATGTCTTATCTAAAAGGTAAGTACCATATGCAGGGTCATCTAGGTTTTCCCCTTCTATCTTCTAGGAGTTTTATAGCTTTGCATTTTGTTAAGTCTCTTATCCATTTTGAACTATAGTTTGTTAAGGGAGTAAGGTCTTTGTCTCAAATCATTGTTTATTTATATATTTATTTGGGCTCTGGATATCATTTGTTCCAGCACCATCTGTCGAAGAGATGACCTTTGTTCCATTGTACTGCCTTTGCTCCTTTTATCAAAGATCAATTGACTGTATGAGGGTCTTTTTCTCGGCTCTGTGTTACATTCTGTTGATCTGTCTGTCTAGGCTTGGGTCAATACCACGCTGCCTTGGTTATTGTAATTTTATAGTGAATTTTGAAGTCAGATAACATCAGACCTCCAAGTTTATTCTCCTTCAATATTGTGTTGACTCTTATGGATCTTGTGTCTCTACATATAAGCTTTAGAATTAGTCTGTCAATATCCATAAAATAAATTGGTGGGATTTTGACTGGAATTTCATTCAATATTAAACAATGATGTTGATTTCCCATTGATGTATTTTAGTAGGATGAAGAAGTAGTATTGTAGTTTCCATTTTGTGGAGATGTTTAATTATGAATGGTTGTTTTTATTGATTAATACACCTAGTATAGCCATATTTTCCTCCTAACTTCTATGCCTGGTAATTTTTTTAGATACCTGAAGTTTAAAATTTTATGTTATTGGTTATAGAATTTTTTTTACATTCTTTTAATGATTATTGGCTTTTATTTCTTGGATAAAATCAACTTTACAGCAATTTGTGGATTTAATGTTTTGCTTTAGGCTCTTTTATGGCAGTTCCAGAGAGTCTTCATTTTGGGATTTCTTTAGCCCCTCTACTAAGGTAGTACCATTCTTAACCAATTGAGCCACCCAGGTGCCTAAGGTAGTACCATTCTGTAGAATCTAACAGATGTCTCATTTTCTAAGAGGCCTTTCCACTTTGGCTTCTCGGATCACAAACATTGCCAAACTCATGTGAGTTTGGATGAAGCATGGTCTATTGCCTCCAAGTGGTTTTTTCTCTGGCCTTGGGTAATTTCTTTTTATGTAACTGTAGAGACCAGTATCAAGCCAGAGTTCCAGATTTTAAGAGTGCTCTACCTATGCATTTCATTTTTGTCAGGGCCACTGGAACATTCTAGTTACTTCAGTTTCCCTAGACTCTAATCTCTGCATCCTCTGCTCAGTAAACACATCAGACTCTGTTTGCACCCTCCCTTTCTCTGTGGCCTGAAAATTACTTCCAGGCCATAAACTGAGGCAAACATAGGCTTACCTAAATTGTATTCTTTGTTTAGCCTTGCAGTATTTTTATGACCTTTGTTTAGTGTCCAACTATTTGCATTCAATATATTTTGTTGAGTTATCTAGTTGCTCATAGCAAGAAGGCAAACCTAAATCAAAATTTTCTTGGATGTTAGTAGATATGTCTTTCCCATCTAAATCTACATTAGTAAAAAAATATCATAGTTGAAAATTACATATTGATAAGTAAAAATTAAACAATATTACCGTTTACTTAATTTCTTTGAGTTCAGTTTGCACTCTGCTTTGCCAAAAACTATTTGTCCTTTTTTAAATTTTCATCTGTGAATGACTTAACAAAATGCCTGGCAGTATATTCTCAATAAATATTGAGTGAATGACAACTAAATGATGAATGATTGATTATACCATCTTCCACAGAGGATGGAACAATCATTTGTATATATTGTTTGCAATAATGAAAGCATCAAAACACTCTCCTGATGGAGAGATTTTTTTTAATTCCCCTGAAATCTGAAATTTACTAGTCTCTTGGGTTAGAGGTGAATGCTGAATTGTGAACAAGTGAGAATTCTGCTTAGTTTTTTCCTTTCCTTAAATAAATGCCCAGTAAGGAGTGCCTTTATGGCTCAATCAGAAAAGCACACGACTCTTGACCTTGAGGGCACGAGTTCAAGCCCCACATTGGGTGTAGAGATTACTTAAATAAATAATCTTAAAAAAAAAAAAGTAAGAGATGCCCATTAAACACAGGAAAAGTATTAAAACAATCTCTCATAGATTGACCATTTTCCAGGCACTGGGACACACTGTCACAGTTTAGTAAAGAAGTTCATTGGATGACTGGAATTATAATCTTAGTATTTTCATTAACTAACTAAACACATGATTTTGGAAAAGACACTTCAACTCCTTGGGTTTAAGTTTGCAATCATGTGAAATGATGTAGTTGGACTAACCTAAGTACATGTCACTCTTGGAAACTTTGCCAAAAGAATTTAAGACAGTGTTTCCTTTCTCATTCATCCATTCACTTATTCTCATTAGATATATTTGCCAGTGAGGGTTGCCTGATATTATTTTTTCATATCCCATCTTAGTGAGAATATAAAAAAAAGAGACTATTCAAAGAGAGAAAGTAACACAAATATCAATAATACAAGATGCAATATAATTTTATTGCATTTGCTATGACTTTTCAGAGCTAAGTTAAAGCTAGCAGAAAATTCTTTATATCTGGTCATTAGTTCAGTGTTCCATAGAATAAAGTACTTCGAGAGCTATAAAAGTGGGCTGTATCATTTGATTTGAGAGAGCTGAATATAAATTTACTAACATATGTTACTCAATACAAATTTTACTTTTGCTTCTGTAACTTGTATAATTAAGGCTATGAAAATTACATTTAACATTCTATTTGTCTCATTTAATATGTAACTTTTAAAGTTTATCCCTTGAATTGTTCCCAGGTTTGTCTTTGTATTTTGAAAAGAGTAGTACCTCCATAAGTAACTTTGTAGCATGTAATAGCAATGAGATAAGCCATATTTATAATCTATTTGTTATATAATTAGCACTCTGGTGATTTATATATTACATTTTATTATAGGAAAAGACAAAATCATGTTGGAACTATAATTCTAGATATTTGGGTTTCACAACTGAACACTAAAAATACTTTCAAGAGAGAGAGAGAGTGTGTGTGTGTGAGTGGGCTAGAGGCAGACAGACAAGGAGACACAGAATCCAAAGCAGGCTCCAGGCTCTCAGCTGTCAGCACAGAGCCTGTCACGGGGCTTGAACTCATGGACCCAAGACCATGACCTAGGCTGAAATCAGACACTCAACTGACTGTGCCACCCAGGTGCCCCAAAAGTATTATCATCTCTAATACTATTGGGTTTTTGGCAGTGAAAGAATCTGCTGAGGTATCTTTTTTTCTTAACATTATGTTTGCAAAAAAGGACATTTCGTTAAACTTTGTGGTTTTGTTTAAAAGTTATTCAAATGGTTCCTGGCTAACTTAGTGGAGCATAAGACTCTTGATCTTTGGGTTGTGGGTTTGAGCACCATGTTGGGTGTAGAGATTAGTTAAGAATAAAATTCTTAAAAAAATAAAAATTATTCAACCTAACCATTAATTTATTCATCCAAAAACAATATGCATTAAGCACTGTCTAGGTTCTGGACATGAAAGAGCAAACAAACTAGACACGGCATCTTCCCCTACAGATCTTGTCGTCTCTTTGGGAAGATAGTCAGTAGACAAATACCACATAAATAAAAATACAAAATTGACAGCCGTGTATACTTCAAGAATTATCAGGGTAATTAATACAAAGGGGTATGTGTGGGCTAAAGGACAGAGCTAGTGGGCTAAGGAAACTGTCTTCTACAGATTATCCACAATTCTCTAAATGCTACATGTTTCCCAGCCATATAGTCTCTTCACACGTTTCCAGTATACACTTCTGACTACTCTCATCACCATCTGGATATACTACAGAAACTTATAATGCATCACGTTCACAATAAAATCCAGTGTTTAATGCTTGCATTTTCTAAGTTTAACCATTTTCCAATTTTCATGACTTACTCCTACTGATTTACCACCAAAATATCTCTTAAGAATTTTCCCTTTCTCCAGCTCCTCTTTGGATACCCCAGTGATGCATTTACTTTGGGATGTTTGGTGAATATCAGTATTTTTACCATATGTTTTATAAGTTGTACATAAATAATCATCTTTATCCCAAGATAGTTACTGTTAAATCATTGGCCTTTGGACTCTAGAGCAAGCTATTTAAATCACTGTTCCCTTACATTCTCTATTTTAAACTGACATCCCTGAAATATGGTTCTGTCATGCACAGCACTGCTAGATCACCAATTCTCCTTCTAACACAGTATTCTTTGAGATTCTCTAGCATGTACATTAGCAGTGCAGAAACCTGGCTGATAATAGTAATCACCTGGGTATTTGAAAAAGATGTGTGTGTATATATGAGACACAGTTATAGTATAGTATAATATACTATTTGTGTATGTATATTTTTATGTAGATATGTATATTATGTACATATAAAATATGAATATATTTTAAATGTAATATACATACACATATATGAATATTCCATATATATATACACATACATTTTCTCTCCCATATATATGTATATATTCCATATATATATATTCCATATATATATAACATATATATATTCCATATATATATATATATATATTCTTT